>NC_135235.1:41956208-42259208 GCF_051348905.1 Ranitomeya variabilis | reverse complement strand
GACCATCGAGCCTGTCTAGGATTCAACCGCTTGGCAGACTCGAGATAAGTCAGATTCTTGTGATCCGTCAAGACCACCACGCGATGTTTGGCTCCTTCAAGCCAATGTCGCCACTCCTCAAACGCCCACTTCATAGCCAACAATTCTCGATTACCCACATCATAATTGCGCTCAGCAGGCGAAAACTTTCTAGAAAAGAAAGCACATGGTTTCATCACAGAGCCATCAGAACCTCTTTGAGACAAAACAGCCCCTGCTCCAATCTCAGAAGCATCCACCTCGACCTGAAACGGGAGCGAAACATCTGGCTGACACAACACAGGGGCAGAAGAAAAACGACGCTTCAGCTCCTGAAAAGCCTCAACGGCCGCAGAGGACCAATTGACCACATCAGCACCTTTCTTGGTTAAATCAGTCAATGGTTTAACAACACTAGAAAAATTAGCGATGAAGCGACGGTAAAAATTAGCAAAGCCCAGAAATTTCTGAAGGCTCTTCACAGAAGTAGGCTGAGTCCAGTCATAAATGGCCTGAACTTTAACAGGGTCCATCTCGATAGTAGAAGGGGAAAAAATGAAGCCCAAAAATGAAACCTTCTGAACTCCAAAGAGACATTTAGACCCCTTCACAAACAAGGAATGAGCACGAAGGACCTGGAACACCATTCTGACCTGCTTCACATGAGACTCCCAATCGTCCGAAAAGACCAAAATATCATCCAAATATACAATCATGAATCTATCCAGGTACTTTCGGAAGATGTCATGCATAAAGGACTGAAACACAGATGGAGCATTAGAAAGCCCGAATGGCATCACCAAGTACTCAAAATGGCCCTCGGGCGTATTAAATGCTGTTTTCCATTCGTCGCCCCGTTTAATACGCACAAGATTATACGCCCCATGAAGATCTATCTTGGTGAACCAGCTAGCTCCCTTAATCCAAGCAAACAAATCAGACAGTAGCGGCAAAGGGTACTGAAATTTGACGGTGATTTTATTAAGAAGGCGGTAATCTATACAAGGTCTCAGAGAACCATCCTTCTTGGCCACAAAAAAGAACCCTGCTCCCAACGGTGACGACGACGGGCGAATATGCCCTTTCTCCAAGGACTCCTTTATATAACTCCGCATTGCAGCGTGTTCTGGCACAGATAAATTGAACAGTCGGCCCTTCGGAAACTTACTACCAGGAATCAAATTAATAGCACAATCACAATCCCTATGAGGAGGTAGGGCACTGGATTTGGGCTCATCAAATACATCCCAGTAATCTGACAAGAACTCAGGGACTTCAGAAGGATGGGAGGACGAAATAGACAACAATGGGACATCCCCATGTACCCCTTGACAACCCCAACTGGATACAGACATTGATTTCCAATCTAATACAGGATTATGGACCTGTAGCCATGGCAAACCCAAAACGACCACATCATGCAGATTATGCAACACCAAAAAGCGAATATCCTCCTGATGAGCAGGAGCCATGCACATGGTCAATTGAGTCCAGTACTGAGGCTTATTCTTGGCCAAAGGTGTAGCATCAATTCCTCTCAATGGAATAGGATACTGCAAGGGCTCCAAGAAAAAACCACAGCGCCTGGCAAACTCCAAGTCCATCAAATTCAGGGCAGCGCCTGAATCCACAAATGCCATATCAGAATAGGACGACAAAGAGCAAATCAGAGTAACGGACAAAACAAATTTTGGCTGTACCGTACCAATGGTGGCAGACCTAGCGAACCGTTTAGTGCGCTTAGGACAATCAGAGATAGCATGAGTGGAGTAACCACAGTAAAAACACAGCCCATTCTGACGTCTGTATTCTTGCCGTTCAGCTCTGGTCAAGGTCCTATCACATTGCATAGGCTCAGGCTTCTGCTCAGGAAACACCGCCAAATGGTGCACATTTTTGCGCTCACATAAGCGTTGATCGATCTGAATGGCCAAGGACATAGACTCATTCAGACCAGCAGGCGTGGGGAATCCCACCATAACATCCTTAAGGGCTTCAGAAAGACCCTTTCTGAAAATTGCCGCCAGGGCACACTCATTCCACTGAGTAAGCACAGACCACTTTCTGAACTTCTGACAATATACCTCCGCTTCATCCTGACCCTGAAACAAAGGCAGCAAAATTTTCTCTGACAAATCCACTGAATCTGGTTCATCATAAAGCAATCCAAGCGCCAGAAAAAACGCATCTACATTACACAATGCAGGATCTTCTGGGCAAGGGAAAATGCCCAGTCTTGAGGGTCGCCACGTAGCAAAGAAATAATGATTTTTACTTGCTGAATGGGGTCACCAGAGGAGCGGGGTTTCAAAGCAAAAAACAGTCTAAAATTATTTTTGAAATTCAGGAACTTAGATCTATCCCCAGAAAACAAATCAGGAATTGGAATTCTGGGTTCCAACATCGGGTTCTGAACTACATAACCTTGAATGCTTTGTACCCTTGCAGTGAGTTGATCCACACAAGAGGACAGACCTTGAATGTCCATATCTACACCTGTGTCCTGAACCACCCAGAGGTTAAGGGGAAAATAAATACAAAACACACTGCAGAGAAAAAAAAATGGTCTCAGAACTTCTCTTATCCCTCTATTTAGATGCATTAACACTTTGTGGGCCAGCTGTACTGTTATGTTGGGCTGGTGGTTAGGAGCACTAGAAATGACCAGATGAGCAAACTAGCAATACAGGACGAGCTCTGGGAAGTGGGAGCTCTGCTGACCGCAACCCCTAATCCTATCAACAACAACTAGAAATAGCCGTGGAGCGTTCCTGACTCTGCCTACACGCCTCTTCACAGCCTAAGAGCTAACTACCCCTAAAGATAGAAAATACAGCCTACCTTGCCTCAGAGAAATTCCCCAAAGAAATAGGCAGCCCCCACATATATTGACTGTGAGTTAAGATGGAAGTCACAAACACAGGAATGAAATAGGTTTCAGCATAGTAGGCCAGACTGAACTAAACAGACTGAGGATAGAAAAGGTATCTTTGCAGTCAGCATAAAAAACTAACAAAAAACCACGCAGAGTGTGCAAAAGAAACCACCGCACCGACTCACGGCGCGGTGGTGCAACTCTGCATCCCAGAGCTTCCAGCTAACAAGATTCAATATAATAGCAAGCTGGACAAAAACACAATGGTAACAAATAAGCTAGCAGGGACTTAGCTTTTGCTGAAGTAGACAGGTCATCTGAAAGATCCAAGAGAACTGAACCAGTACTAGGACATTGACAGCTGGCATCAAGTAACGATCTGAGTGGAGTTAAATAGAGCAGCCAGCCAAGACCTGAACGAGATCAGCTGGAGAAGGAATCTCAGAACCAGCAGCTCCACTCACAGCCACCAGAGGGAGTCCATGAACAGAACTCACCAAAGTACCATTCATAACCACAGGAGGGAGCTCGAGAACAGAATTCACAACAGACATCCAGCAGAGGGCGCATCACCGCAACTGAAGGTAACTATAGGTCATTGACCTACATTACCTTCATTCCCCGGGGTTTACAGGCAGGAGCACAGCTGCATTATAGCAGAGCTCCTGCCTGTAAAATATTTTAACCCTTTCAGATGGATTTACATCGTGGGACGTTACAAATCTACAGATGGTATGTATATTGTTGGTTTATTATGTTTCCTTTGGTACAGAGCGAGGGTCTTCAGGTGGATTGAGAGAACAATAAAATATTACAACAACCTGTGTGTTTATTTCATTAAAATACTTAGCAATATTGTGTGTGTGTGTTTTTTTTAACCATTTCATACAATTGGATTAATAATGGATAGGTGTCAAAATTGATGCCTCTCCATTATTAATCTGGCTTAATGTCACCTTACAATAGCAAGGTGGCATTAACCCTTCATTACCCCATATCCCACCGCTACACGGGAGTGGGAAGAGAGTGGCCAAGTGCCAGAATAGGCGCATGTTCCAGATGTGCCTTTTCTGGGGTGGCTGGGGGCAGATGTTTGTAGCCAGGGGGGCCAATAACCATGGACCCTCTCTAGGCTATTAATATCTGCCCTCAGTCACTGGCTTCACCACTCTGGCGGAGAAAATTGCGCGGGAGCCCACGCCAATGTTTTCCGCGATTTAACCCTTAAATTTAATAGCTACAGCGCCGAAATTTTGCACATACACACTACTAACATTAGTAGTGTGGAATATGCAAAAAAAGGGGGATATGACATGGTTTACTGTATGTAAACCATGTCTCATATCATGTCGGGTTTAGGCAGGAGAAATTAAAAGCCGGCAATTGAATTACCGGCTTTTCACATATATCGCGCTGAAGTACATATAAAAATATATAGATTCCATTACCTTGCATTGGGTTTCGTATTTCGGCCGATCCCCGACCCCGACTTTTCAAGAAGATCGGCCGATTTCACTCGACTCGACTTTTGAGAAAGTCGGGTTTCATGAAACCCGACTCGACCTCAAAAAAGGAAAAGTCGCTCAACCCTATTGCAGACGCCTTCCTCATGCTTTTGACTGTTAGACCCAGCGGCAACCTTCCTCCAGCTCTAATTGACACACCTGGACCTTGGTATTTATAAACTGCCAGCATGCTTCATGGAGTTGCCGGTGATATTAACTTTTCCCCTTGTGAAGATTTGGAGCTATAGCTGTCGGCTAACTTCCTCTCTGTTGCTCTTGGAAGACATTTGGTGTAATCTCTCTGGCGTCTGCTCAAGATAACTTCCTCTCTCCTTGCTTGTCTCCCTTTTTGTATTTAGTTATCAGTGGGGACTAACCAATGCTTATCCCCCCTTCCTATGCAGGGCCTAACTTTAGGGATATATAGAGCTTAGGTTACCTGCTCAGCGGATGGTTTGGAACTAGTTTGGGGACGTTGGGTGGGCAGGGTGTTATAAGCTCTGCCTAGGTGTCTCCACTACCCCATTCCCTAGTGTTTGGGCTTCCTTCCCCTCATCTCTTCATGTTGTACTTAGTCTTTCCAACAGGGTGCGTGACAGTGATCATTCAATAAAGTAGCATATGGGTGATGTTGTGGAAGCTGTTATGATCCGGTGACCTTGGAGCCGCATGAGAGACTTTCTCAGGAGTAGGTGGTACCTGTACTGACCGCAAACCCTAAACTAACACCGCAACTAGAAGTAGCCGTGGGATGTACCTAACACGTCCTAGACACCTCGACACAGCCGGAGGACTAAATACCCCTATAGATGGAAATGGGAATTCTATCTTGCCTCAGAGCAGAACCCCAAAGGATAGGCAGCCCCCCACAAATATTGACTATGAGTATAAGAGGAAAGACACACGCAGGCAGAAAAACAGGATTTAGCAAAAGAGGCACTTCTAGCTAAATAGAAAAGGATAGGACAGAATTCTAAGCGGTCAGTATAAAAATCCTAAAAATATCCACAGCAGATAATACAAATATTCTACATCTAACTAAAGACATAGAAAGTATATCTGCATCTCCTGAGAATCCAGCATGACTGAAAAATCCAAACAAAATCTAAGCTGGACAAAAACACAATGAACTGCACTGAATTGCAAAGCACACTGCATGTGTGCACAGAGACAAAAAACCAGACACTTATCTTAGCTGAATTGGCAGCAGGGCATGAGGAACCAGAGAGAGATGCAATCCCTCCAAGAACAATGGACAACTGTCAAGGACTCATGGATCCTGCACACCTAAATACCTAATAGAGCTGCAATCAGCAGAAACACCTGCCTGGATTACAACCCCAATACAACTGCACTACCACCAACAACCACCGGAGGGAGCCCAAGAGCAGAATTCACAACAGGAATCCAGGAGCTCCAGATTCATTGATATGTATCCTGATTTGTTCACAGTGTGATAATTTTTCTAGTCTAGAAAACAGGGCAGTTTTTTAAATCCAATGATGAATAGAAAACATTTCAGAGGACTTCCAATGAGGTGGAATAAGGTAATGGGTGGCGGCTAGTAGACACCTAAGAATGGCTGAGTTTGCACTGGGTGTTTGGAGGAATAAGAGATTTGAGGATTGTTTGGATAAAAGACGAGAGTGTCAAGCCATAGATCAAATAGATTGTTTTGATGACCTGTTGTTGAAGTTGAATTCGGGTTGAATTCTCCTCAAATTTGCACGAAGGTTCCCTCAGCTGAGTTGCATCTCTATCGCCAAGAGTTCATTTGTTTTAGCTTAGTTGGAGTTAGTCACTGCCTGGAAAGTATTTTAGACAATGGTTCAGTTTTCTGCCATGGCCCTGAAAGGACATTGGCTTGCCAAGGTATTCACCCCCTTAGCTTGTTACCTATGTTGTTACATTACAACTAGTGTTGAGCATTCCGATACTGCAAATATCGGGTATCGGCCGATATTTGCTGTATCGGAATTCCGATACCGAGTTCCGATATTTTTGCGATATCGGAAATCGGAAGTATGCGGTGCGTATGGTTCCCAGGGTCTGGAGGAGAGGAGACTCTCCTTCAGGCCCTGGGATCCATATTCATGTAAAAAATAAATAATAAAAATAAAAAATATTCATATGCTCACCCCTCCGGCGGACCCTGGCTCTTAGAGGTGCCTCCGTTCCTAAGAATGCAGGGAGTGAAGGACCTTCGATGATGTCGCGGCTTGTGATTGGTCACATGAGCGGTCACGCGACCAATCACAAGCTGCGACGTCATCGAAGGTCCTTCACTCTGCATTCTTAGGAACGGAGGCAGACGCTTGGACCGGTGAGAACCGGGGCCGTCGGAGGGGTGAGTATATCAATATTTTTTATTCTTTATTTTATACATGAATATGGATCCCAGGGCCTGAAGGAGAGTTTCCTCTCCTTCAGACCCTGGGAACCATTCCGATATTTTGTGTCCCATTGATATGCATTGGTATCGGGTATCGGTATCGGCGATATCCTATATTTTTTGGATATCGGCCGATCCAATCCGATACCGATACCTTTGCATATCGGAAGGTATCGCTCAACACTAATTACAACCTGTGTTTAAATATTTTTGTAATACGATTTGTGTATCACGCATCAGCACTAAGTAGTCTACATTGGTGAAGTGAAGTGAGAAAAATATAGGCATTAGTGATGAGCGAGTTTACTTGTTATTCGAGATTTCCTGAGCATGCTCGGGTGATCTCCGAGTGCTTCAGCATGCTCAGAGATTTAGTTTCCGTAGCCATAGCTGCATGATTTGCGGCTGCTAGCCAGCCTGAGTACATGTCGGGAATGCCTGTTTGTTAGGAAATCCCCACATGTATTCAGGCTGTCTAGCAGCCGCAAATCATGCAGCTATGGCAGCAGAAACAAAATCTCCGAGCACATCCAAATACTTGGAGACCACCTGAGCATGCTCGAGAAATCTTGAGTAATGAGTATACTCGCTCATCACTAATAAGCATAAATTAAATTTATGGGATCAAATAACTAGAAATTGGCATGTGCATATGTATTCACCCCTTTTGTGATGAAACCCTTAAAAGTTTCTGATGCAAGCAATTACCTTTGTAAGTCACATGCATAGTGAAAGGAAGTCCAATCTAAGTGTCACATGTCTGTCAGTATATACAATTTACCTTTTCTGAAAGGCTACAGATGCTGTAATACCATTAACAAGAAGCAACACTTACCAAACAACACCATGAAGACCAAGGCGATCTCCAAACAAGTCTGGGACAAAGTTATTGAGAAGTACAAGTCGGGGTTGGGTTATAAAAAAATCCCAATCTCTGATGATCCTCCGGAGCACCATCAAATCCATTATCATCAAATGGAAAGAACAGGGTACCACAATAAACCTACCAAGAGAGGGTCACCCACCAAAACTTTCAACTTGGCAAGGAGGGCATTAATCAAAGAGGCAGCACAGAGACCAAAGGTAACCCTGAAGGAGCTGCAGAAATCTCAAGCAGAGACTGCAGTATCTGTCCTTAATACTACAATAAGCGGTACAATAAGAGTGGGCAGAAAAAAGCCTTGACTTACACACAAAAATTGTAAGACTCATTGTTATAAACTTAGTGCTACGTGCAGTGGAGATCAGCATCATGGGTCAGAAAAGAGGCCGAGAGACAACAGGTTAAGAGTTCGAGAATATTTATGATGGTATGCAGGTAAACAGCTATGGCACAGCAGGTTAGTAGCAGACAGAGCTGGATAAGCAGTAAGCATGTGTACAGACCGTGGAAGTCCAAGTATGTCAGGTCCAGAGACCTGGAGACCAGGCCAGGCCTCCTAGCAGGGAACAGTCCAGCAGCAGCGTCCAAATCCTTACACTCATTTTGAGTTAGCCAAAAGACATGTGGGAGATTCCCCAAATGTATGGAGGAAGGTGCTGCAGTTAGATGAAACCAAAATTGAACTTCTTTGCCACCAAGGTAAACGCTATGTCTGGCGCCAAACCAACACAGCTCATCACACCAAGAACACCATCCCCACAGTGAAATATGGTGGTGGCAGGATCATGATGTGGGGATGTTTTAGGCAGAAGGGACAAGGAAAATGGTTGATGCAAAATACAGGGATATTCTTGAGCGAAACCAGCCAGTTAGTGATTTGATGCTGGGACAGAGGTTCACCTTACAACAATACAATGACCCAAAGCATAATGCAAAAGCAACATTTGAGTGGTTTAAGGGGAAATGTGTTAATGTTTTGGAGTGGCCTAGTCAAAGTCCAGACCTTAATCCAACTGAGAATCTGTGGTCAGATTTGGAGATTGCTGTTCACCAGAGGGAACCATCTAACTTGAAGGAGCTGAAGCAGTTTTGCCTTGATAAATGGCCAAAAATCCCTGTGTCAAGATGTAGAAAGCTAATAGAGACTTATCCAAAGTAATGTTCAGCTGTAATTGCAGCAAAAGGAGGCTCTACAAAGTACTGACTTTAGGGGATAAATAGTTATGCACAGTGAAGTTTTCAGTTATTTTGTGTTATTTGTTGTTTGTTTCACAATAAAAAGAAAAACAAATGTTTACAGTAGTAGGCATGTTCTTTACATGAACTGATGCAAACTCCCCCCAAAAAATGTGAAATTCCAGGTTGAGAAGTAATAAAACACGAAAAATGCCAAGAGGGCGATTAATTTGCCCTCTTTTGCTACATCTCTCCATATACATTATGCATATAAATATGGTGCCATGGTGATCTTGGCCCTACATAGTGCACCTATGGCATGAGAGTAAGGTGTCGCTCATTCTCTTTGTATTAGAATGGCCATCCTATACAAACAGTGTACAAACATCCGTCACGTTATGCCAGTAATATAGCATGCCGGATGTTCATTTACATATGTACACACACATAATCATTTCTAGTCAAGTAGGTAATACCATGGATAACGCTGCAAATTATAATTTGGATTCACTGTTTTATGCTTATAATTCCAAGGGCTAATAACTCTGCAAATAAATTTTCCACTCAAGGTATAATTTCAATCATGGAAATTCACTGAGGCTTAATTTTAGAATCCCTGAAGTCCTGTGTTTTCCTTGCTTTTGTTTCTGGAACAAGACAACCTATCGACATGCCCGCCCCTCCCCCCCAAGGACTGTGATGATCGGATCAATATCCACTTTAAAAAATATTTCCTTTGTTAAATTCTAAAACATCTCAATTGAGTATTTACTTATACAGTATGGAGCTTTATACAGATAAGGGAATCTCTGACAACACCCTGTGCACGTTCGTATTATGTGAAGGCCGTAGCATCCTCGATATCACAATATGTGGTGCATGCACAGTGAAGTTAGGCATATTTGCCCTGGCTAAACCCAATGCATATTTCAGATTTGTCTTGCGATGACATGTTCCAGTCTGAATATGTTTCAGTTTATCAAATGTTGTCCATAAAGTGAGTAACAGGCACTTCATTCTGTAATATGCCCAGATATTCGGACTTGCATAACAGTAGCCAATGAAGAGAAACAGGAAGTTAAATATAAAACCAAATTTTAATAATCAGAATTAAAGCAACACATAAAGAGAATCTCAAAAGCAAAGTGCCCAGAAGGGAGAAGGGCATCCTATCCTGTATGGTACATATAAGGTTGATATATACAGTGCCTTGCGAAAGTATTCGGCTCCCTGGAACTTTTCAACCTTTTCCCACATATCATGCTTCAAACATAAAGATACCAAATGTAAATTTTTGTGAAGAATCAACAACAAGTGGAACACAATTGTGTAGTTGAAAGAAATTTATTGGTTATTTTAAATTTTTTGGAAAATTAAAACTGAAAAGTGGGGCATGAAAACGGCGGAACTATATGGCGGTATGAGCTAACCCTGTTACTTTACAGAGTAGCCGAAACTCAAAGCACTGCGCCCTGTTTGACTTCACAGTGGCACAGGCTAACTACTCAACTGAGAGCAGTCAATGGTCATGCATGCACACAAACTCCTCGCCGCAGGTGCCAGCATTCTAGGGGCTTATTTCAGCCAGGTCCCTGAATATATTCACACAAAATCTCACCGGAGGTGCCAGCATTCTAGGGGCTTATTTCAGCTGGGTCCCTGAACACAAACTCACAATACCACACTGGCGCAAAGCACATAACATAGAACAATACTAGCGCATGGCCGTGCGGCCATGCGAGCCTTAAATAGTTGCAGCACGTACATGACCTTCCTAGAAGGACCAATGAGAGGCTGCCACAGAGCGTGAGCACCTACAGGACCTTCCTGAAGGACCAGTGGCCTTTGCTGCAGTATCTGATCATGTGAACCTCGATCTCCACTGAGAGATCTTACTCTGGGCATGCTCAGAACGAGAAAAGCAGGACTTAGTCCCAGAAGTGTCTGCTCGCCGCTGCCCATCACCGACTTCAATGGCAGAAGCAGGAAAAGCAGCAGTAACTCTTTGTACAGAGTCAGACTGAGCGAGACGCTGGGACTGACGTCTCTGCTGAGCAGGCTCCACTGTGGCTGAAGAAGAATGGGAGACCGCAGTGGAGATGGCCTGAGATTCCCCCTGTGCAGGGGCGGGAACTTGACCCCTAACATCTAATTTTGCAATCCTTCCGACTTGTTCCTCTAACATTTTTTGAGTTTACAACCGTGTGATATCATATTTGCACATGTTGTTTTATGGACTCTTGTTATATCATGCTATAATTGCAGGTTACTTTATGCACTTTTCTTTGTTCGTTTTCAGTGTATGTTCTCTCATCACATCCACAATAAATACATTTAAGAAGCACTTATGCACTTGTTGATTGTTGCTACATCCATAACTCACCACCAACCATTCTTCATTATCATTATTATTTCTATTTTTTCCTGTGTTTCGGTGCACTCACCCCACCCCCACCCCACCCTTTTTGGCAATGTACATAATAATTTATTTTTCTGTAAGGGGTAAACCTTTTTCTATTTATAATTTCCATTTTTGGCTATGCACCTCTGTATCTTATTATCTCAGGCAGTGTTGCATGTATCTCTCTTTTATATTGCAGTTGATTACAAGCTCTCGTATGGGCACCGCTCACATAAGCCAAGCTCCTGTCTCTGTCCCCTTCACATCACTTCATCAGCCTTACTTGGCTCAGGGCAGTGCACGTGTGCTAATCTCACAGCCCTGTACACTTCCTTGAGCACTCCACTTGCCGACCTCATGCATTCTAGCATGTGTTCCGTGGAGCGCTCACCAGGAGTTTCATGTGCTAACAGCGTCTGGAGGACCAATTAGATCACCCCCCCCCCGGTAGCAGACCCCATTTCATTGGTGCCAGGGGATATAAAAGATCATGTCACTATCAAAGCTACATAACACCAGAAAGCCAAAATGACCAAATCCTAAATATATCAAATGTACAATACATGTAGTATAGTATTATATAGACACTATATAGCCTACTAGTGTATCTAAGTCAATGACACAAATACCCATGAAAGATCAGAGAGGAGTATATAATGGTCAATAAATGAATAAATAGAGAAATGGCAGGGTACAATACCTAACTATGGAGCTGGAGCACAGCGTGTGGATAGATGGCGCTTCCCCTCACCCCAATGTACGTTTCACCATCGCTTCTTTCAGGGACGTGTCTGTTTGAGGAGTGACATGATCTTTTATATCCCCTGGCACCAATGAAATGGGGTCTGCTACTTGGGGGGGGTGATCTAATTGGTCCTCCAGATGCTGTTAGCACATGAAACTTCTGGTGAGCGCTCCACGGAACGCATGCTAGAATGCATGAGGTCGGTAAGTGGAGTGCTCAAGGAAGTGTACAGGGCTGCAAGGTTAGCGCACGCGCACTGCCCGGAGCCAAGTAAGGCTGATGAAGTGATGTGAAGGGGACAGAGACAGGAGCCTTGCTTATGTGAGCGGTGCCCACACGAGAGCTTGTAATCAACTGCAATATGAAAGAGAGATACATGCAACACTGCCTGAGATAATAAGATACAGAGGTGCATAAGAAAAAATGGAAATTATAAATAGAAAAAGGTTTACCCCTTACAGAAAAATAAATTATTATGTATATTGCCAAAAAGGGTGGGGGTGGGGTGAGTGCACCAAATTACAGGAAAAAATAGAAATAATAATGAAAATGAAGAATGGTTGGTGGTGGTGAGTTATGGATGTAGCAACAATCAACAAGTGCATAAGTGCTTCTTAAATGTATCTATTGTGGATGTGATGAGAGAACATACACTGAAAATGAACAAAGAAAAGTGCATAAAGTAACCTGCAATTATAGCATGATTAGTGTTGAGCATTCCGATGCTGCAAGTATCGGGTATCGGCCGATACTTGCTGTATCGGAATTTCCGATACCGAGATCCGATATTTTTGTAATATCGGATATCGGTATCGAAACAACATTAATGTAAAAAGGTGTAAAAGAAAGAATTAAAATAAAAAAAATCGCTATACTCACCTGTCCGACGCAGCCGGGACCTCGGCGATTGTAAGCGGCAGCGTTGTTTCTTTAAAATTCGCGCTTTTACTTGCTTACGTGAATTCCCGGCTTCTGATTGGTCAGGGCGGCCATGTTGCCGGGACTCGGACCAATCACAGCAAGCCGTGACGAAATTACGTCACGGCTTGCTGTGATTGGTCCGCGTCCCGGCAACATGGCCGCCATTAACCAATCACAAGCCGTGACGTCACGGGAGGCTGGACACGCGCTTATTTTGAAAAGCGCGCGTGTCCAGCCTCCCGTGACGTCACGGCTTGTGATTGGTCACGGCGCCATATTGCCGGGATGCGGACCAATCACAGCAAGCCGTGACGAAATTACGTCACGGCTTGCTGTGATTGGTCCGCGTCCCAGGAACATGGCCGCCATTAACCAATCACAAGCCGTGACGTCACGGGAGGCTGGACACGCGCTTATTTTGAAAAGCGCGCGTGTCCAGCCTCCCGTGACGTCACGGCTTGTGATTGGTCACGGCGCCATATTGCCGGGATGCGGACCAATCACAGCAAGCCGTGACGAAATTACGTCACGGCTTGCTGTGATTGGTCCGCGTCCCAGGAACATGGCCGCCATTAACCAATCACAAGCCGTGACGTCACGGGAGGCTGGACACGCGCTTATTTTGAAAAGCGCGCGTGTCCAGCCTCCCGTGACGTCACGGCTTGTGATTGGTCACGGCGCCATATTGCCGGGACGCGGACCAATCACAGCAAGCCGTGACGTAATTTCGTCACGGCTTGCTGTGATTGGTCCGAGTCCCGGCAACATGGCCGCCCTGACCAATCAGAAGCCGGGAATTCACGTAAGCAAGTAAAAGCGCGAATTTTAAAGAAACAACGCTGCCGCTTACAATCGCCGAGGTCCCGGCTGCGTCGGACAGGTGAGTATAGCGATATTTTTTATTTTAATTCTTTATTTTACACATTTATATGGTTCCCAGGGCCTGAAGGAGAGTTTCCTCTCCTTCAGACCCTGGGAACCATCAGGAATACCGTCCGATACCTGAGTCCCATTGACTTGTATTGGTATCGGGTATCGGTATCGGATTGGATCCGATATTTTGCCGGTATCGGCCGATACTTTCCGATACCGATACTTTCAAGTATCGGACGGTATCGCTCAACACTAAGCATGATATAAGAAGAGTCTATAAAACAACATGTGCAAATATGATATCACACGGTTGTAAACTCAAAAAATGTTAGAGGAACAAGTCGGAAGGATTGCAAAATTAAATGTTAGGGGTCGAGTTCCCGCCTCTGCACAGGGGGAATCTCGGGCCATCTCCGCTGCGGTCTCCCATTCTTCTGCTGTAGTGGAGCCTGCTCAGCGGAGACGTCGGTTCCAGCGTCTCGCTCAGTCTGACTCTGTACAAAGAGTTACTGCTGCTTTTCCTGCTTCTGCCATGGAAGTCAGTGCTGGGCAGTGGCGAGCAGACGCTTCTGGGACTAAGTCCTGCTTTTCTCATTCTGAGCAAGCCCAGAGTAAGATCTCTCAGTGGAGATCGAGGGTCACATGATCAGATACTGCAGCTAAGGCCATTGGTCCTTCAGGAAGGTCCTGTAGGTGCTCACGCTCTGTGGCAGCCTCTCATTGGTCCTTCTAGGAAGGTCCTGTATGTGCTGCAACTATTTAAGGCTCGCATGGCTGCACTGCCATGCGCTAGTATTGTTCTATGTTATGTGCTTTGCGCCAGTGTGGTCATGTGAGTTTGTGTTCAGGGACCCAGCTGAAATAAGCCCCTAGAATGCTGTCACCTCTGGCGAGGAGATTTTGTGTGAATGTATTCAGGGACCTGGCTGAAATAAGCCCCTAGAATGCTGGCACCTCCGGCGAGGAGTTTGTGTGCATGCATGACCACTGACTGCTCTCAGTTGAGTAGTTAGCCTGTGCCACTGTGAAGTCAAACAGGGCGCAGTGCTTTGAGTTTCGGCTACTCCGTGAAGTAACAGGGTTAGCTCATACCGCCATATAGTTCCACCATTTGCTAGCAGCAGGTTCTCCTGCACAGTGGACCCCGGACTGCGAACGCATCTATTATAATAAAACCTCTATATTTACTCGGTGCGTTCCACTAGCCCTAACATAATACTAGCGCCAGGGTCTGGCTTGTAAATGGCGGACATTCAGCAATCCTTGCGGTATATCCAGCAGCTCGAGGGTAGGTTAGCGGCTCTCGAGAGCTCAACCTCAGCTGTGGATGTTACCGCAGTAGCTGTACAGGCTGCTAGCGTGGCTGCAGCAACCTTGTCCACTGCCACCCCTGTTCTGACATTATCTCGCCTCCCGCTACCAGAAAACTTTTCTGGAGATAGCAAATCTTGTAGGGGATTCTTGAGTAAGTGCTCTATTTACCTCGAGCTCCCGGCTGCACGTTTTCCCACAGAGTGGGCAAAGGTGGGATTTATTGTGTCTGTCTTGTCAGACAGGGCGTTGGAATGGACTACGCCGCTGTGGGAGTGTGGCGATCATGTGGTGCAGAGTGCTCCGCTGTTCCTGAGCACTCTGAAACAGGTCTTTTTAGGACCTCGAGTCACCCATGACACGGCACTCCAACTGCTGGCATTAACTCAGGGTGTGTCCTTGGTCAGCCATTTTGCCGTCCACTTCCGTACTTTAGCTTCTGAGCTGGAGTGGTCGGATAAAGCCCTAATCCCCATATTTTGGAGGGGGCTGGCTGATCACGTGAAGGACGCTCTGGCCACTAGGGAGATTCCTGCCACACTGGAGGAGTTAATAACTGTCTCTACTCGTATTGACCTCCGTTTTAACGAGTGGAGGTTAGAGCGAGCCCAGTGTAGGCAGAGGTTGCGGCTGGCTCCCACCTTCGCCAAACCTCTGGAATCTCCAGTCCTGGTTCCTGAGTCACATGAGGCCATGGAAGTGTCACGAGCGGGATCTAAGTCCCAGACCGCTTGTGCACTCCAGGTCTGTCATGTTTGCCAGCAGTCAGGACATCTTGCCACCAGATGTCCCCAGCGGTCGAGGAAACGTCAGCGTCTAGTGGTAGTAGGTGGAGGTACACTAGACATGGCGACGTTTGCTGTTATGGTTCTCAATGGCAAGAGAACATAGCCCAGCAAACATACGAACTAGCTCTTGGAAGGATGGAAACTAAACTGACCATGAACTAAACCTGCCGCACAACTAACAGTAGCCGGGTAGCGTAGCCTGCGTTTTATCCCTAGACGCCCAGCGCCGGCCGGAGGACTAACTAATCCTGGCAGAGGAAAATATAGTCCTGGCTCACCTCTAGAGAAATTTCCACGAAAGGCAGACAGAGGCCCCCACAAATATTGGCGGTGATTTTAGATGAAATGACAAACGTAGTATGAAAATAGGTTTAGCAAAATTGAGGTCCGCTTACTAGATAGCAGGAAGACAGAAAGGGCACTTTCATGGTCAGCTGAAAACCCTATCAAAATACCATCCTGAAATTACTTTAAGACTCTAGTATTAACTCATAACATCAGAGTGGCAATTTCAGATCACAAGAGCTTTCCAGACACAGAAACGAAACTACAGCTGTGAACTGGAACAAAATGCAAAAACAAACAAGGACTAAGTCCAACTTAGCTGGGAGTTGTCTAGCAGCAGGAACATGCACAGAAAGGCTTCTGATTACAATGTTGACCGGCATGGAAGTGACAGAGGAGCAAGGCTAAATAGCGACTCCCACATCCTGATGGAAACAGGTGAACAGAGAGGATGATGCACACCAGTTCAATTCCACCAGTGGCCACCGGGGGAGCCCAAAATCCAATTTCACAACAGTTTGCCTTCAAATTGTCCTTTAAGGGGACAAATATTATAGGCTCATCCCCCCACTCAGTAGAGCTCTGCGTGGATTCAGGGGCGGAGGGCAATTTTATGTCTTCAGTAGTGTTGAGCATTCCGATACCGCAAGTATCGGGTATCGGTCGATACTTGCGGTATCGGAATTCCGATACCGAGATCCGATACTTTTGTGGTATCGGGAATCGGTATCGGATCCATATTACTGTGTAAAATAAAGAATTAAAATAAAAAATATTGATATACTCACCTCTCCGGATGCCCCTGGACATCACCGCTGGTAACCGGCAGCCTTCTTTGCTTAAAATGAGCGCGTTTAGGGCCTTCCATGACATCACGGCTTCTGATTGTTCGCGTGCCGCTCATGTGACCGCCACGTGACCAATCACAAGCCGTGACGTCATTCTCAGGCCCTAAACTCCTCATTCTAGGAATTTAGGACCTGAGAATGACGTCGCGGCTTGTGATTGGTCGCGTGGCGGTCACATGAGCGGCACGCGACCAATCAGAAGCCGTGACGTCATGGAAGGCCCTAAACACGCTCATTTTAAGCAAAGAAGGCTGCCGGTTACCAGCGGTGATGTCCAGGGGCCTCCGGAGAGGTGAGTATATCAATATTTTTTATTTTAATTCTTTATTTTACACAGTAATATGGATCCCATGGCCTGAAGGAGAGTTTCCTCTCCTTCAGACCCTGGGAACCATCAGGATACCTTCCGATACTTGGTGTCCCATTGACTTGTATTGGTATCGGGTATCGGTATCGGCGATATCCGATACTTTTCGGGTATCGGCCGATACTATCTGATACCGATACTTTCAAGTATCGGACGGTATCGCTCAACACTAGTCTTCAGCCTTCGCCCAACGTCACGCAATACCCCTGGTTATGCTAGCTCAACCAGTAACGGTACGAGTGGTGAATGGGTCGACACTGCCCTCACAGATAACACACCAGACCATCCCTTTTACTCTGTTCATGTCGCCATCCCATCAGGAGATTATATCTCTGCTCGTCATTCCTGAGGGAGTTGATGAGGTCCTGTTGGGGATACCTTGGCTACGGTACCACTCTCCTTATATCGAGTGGTCCTGAGGCAGAATTTTGGGATGAGGTGAATCTTGTGGGGGTAGGTGTCAGAGGGAGTGCGTTCAGGTTGCTACTACAGAGGTACCCGCAGATCTATCCTCTCTTCCCAAGCAATATTGGTCTTATGCGGACGTGTTCTCCAAAAAGGCGGTGGAGACCCTTCCGCCTCATCGCCCCTATGACTGTCCTATTGACCTCTTGCCTGGTGCTGAGCCTCCCCAGGGTCGAGCCTATCCGTTATCTCTCCAGGAGACGGAGGCAATGTCTCACTACATTCAAGAGAATCTGGCAAGAGGGTTCATCAGGAAGTCAGTGTCACCTGCTGTGGCTGGGTTCTTCTTCGTGCAGAAGAAGAATGGGGAACTGCGTCCATGCATAGATTACAGGGGTCTTAACGCCATCACCATTAAGAATAAGTATCCTTTGCCCTAGATATCTGAGCTCTTCGATAGGCTTCGGGGAGCAAGGGTATTTACTAAATTAGATCTGCGGGGTGCTTACAACATGATTCGCATCCGTGAGGGGGACGAATGGAAGATGGCTTACGGCTTTTAACACCAGGGATGGGCACTATGAATATCTGGTTATGCCTTTCGGGCTCTGTAATGCCCCAGCCATTTTCCAAGACTTTGTGAATGACATCTGTTATGGATCCCAATGGCTAGGGGATCGCACTGGACAAGCAAAAATAACTAAAATAACGGACGAGCTCTAGGGTGATGGAACCTGGGCTGACCGCTGCCCTACTCCTGACAAACACAACTAGAAATAGCCAGGGAGCGTGCCTACGTTGATTCTAGACGCCTCGCGCCAGCCTAAGAGCTAACTAGCACTGCAGAGAAAATAAAGACCTAACTTGCCTCCAGAGAAATAAACCCCAAAGGTATAGTTGCCCCCCACATGTATTGACGGTGAAAATGAGAGGAAGGCACGCACATAGATATGAAAATAGAGTTAGCAAAACGAGGCCCGCTATAACTAGAAAGCAGAAGGATACAAAAGGGGTCTGAGCGGTCAGCAAAAAACCCTAATCAAAAACCATCCTGAGATTACAAGCACCCATGTGCCAACTCATGGCACATGGGGAGCACCTCAGCCCACTAGAGCTTCCAACTAGCATAGAGTAATATTTAGCAAGCTGGACAAAAAACAAAACAACTGAAAAGCATAACTTAGCTTATCCTGAGAGATCTGGAAGCAGGTAGTCAGAACCAAACTGAGAACATCTGAGAACATTGATAGCCGGCAAGGGAATGACAGGGAAGCCAGGTAAAATAGGAAACACCCAGCCTCTGATGGACAGGTGGAAACCAGAAACCGCAACCCACCAAAGTCACCCAGTACCAGTTGTAACCACCAGAGGGAGCCCAACAACAGAATCCACAACAGTACCCCCCCCTTGAGGAGGGGTCACCGAACCCTCACGAGAACCCCCAGGGCGATCAGGATGAGCTCTATGGAAGGCGCGGACCAAATCAGTCGCATGAACATCAGAGGCGACCACCCAGGAATTATCCTCCTGACCATAACCCTTCCACTTAACCAAATACTGGAGTTTACGTCTGGAAACACGAGAATCCAAGATCTTCTCAACAACATACTCCAATTCTCCCTCCACCAGCACCGGAGCAGGAGGCTCAACCGAAGGAACAATGGGCACCTCATACCTCCGCAATAACGACCGATGGAACACGTTATGAATAGCAAACGATGCTGGGAGATCCAAACGAAAAGATACAGGGTTAAGAATCTCCAAGATCTTATAAGGACCGATGAACCGAGGCTTGAACTTGGGAGAAGAGACCTTCATAGGGACAAAACGAGAAGACAACCACACCAAGTCCCCAACACGAAGTCGGGGACCCACGCGGCGACGGCGATTAGCAAACTGCTGAGCCTTCTCCTGAGACAACTTCAAATTGTCCACCACCTGATTCCAAATCTGATGTAGCCTGTCCACCACCACGTCCACTCCAGGACAATCCGAAGGCTCCACCTGACCAGAGGAAAAACGAGGATGAAACCCCGAATTACAAAAGAAAGGAGAAACCAAAGTAGCAGAACTAGCCCGATTATTAAGGGCAAATTCGGCCAGTGGCAAAAAGGCAACCCAGTCATCTTGATAAGCAGAAACAAAACACCTTAAATAAGTTTCCAAGGTCTGATTAGTTCGCTCCATCTGGCCATTCGTCTGAGGATGGAATGCAGACTAGAAAGACAAATTAATGCCCATCTTAGCACAAAAGGTCCGCCAAAATCTAGACACAAACTGGGATCCCCTGTCAGAAACGATATTCTCCGGAATCCCATGCAAACGAACCACGTTCTGAAAAAATAAAGGGACCAACTCAGAGGAGGAAGGCAACTTAGGCAAGGGTACCAAATGAACCATCTTAGAAAAGCGGTCACACACAACCCAGATAACGGACATTTTCTGTGAGACAGGGAGATCTGAAATAAAATCCATGGAAATGTGCGTCCAAGGCCTCTTCGGGATAGGCAAGGATAACAACAACCCACTGGCCCGAGAACAGCAAGGCTTAGCCCGAGCACACACTTCACAAGACTGCACAAAGGTACGCACATCCCTTGACAAGGAAGGCCACCAAAAAGACCTGGCCACCAAGTCCTAGTACCAAATATTCCCGGATGACCAGCCAACACAGAAGAATGGACCTCGGAGATGACTCTACTGGTCCAATCATCCGGAACAAACAGTCTTTCTGGTGGACAACGATCAGGTTTATCCACCTGAAACTCCTGCAATGCACGTCGCAAGTCTGGGGAGACGGCGGACAATATTACCCCATCCCTAAGGATACCAGTAGGCCCAGAGTCTCCAGGAGAGTCAGGCACAAAACTCCTGGAAAGAGCATCTGCCTTCACATTCTTTGAACCTGGCAGGTATGAAACCACAAAATTGAAACGAGAAAAAAACAACGACCAATGAGCCTGTCTAGGATTCAGACGCCTGGCAGACTCAAGGTAAATCAGATTTTTGTGATCAGTCAAGACCACCACACGATGTCCAGCACCCTCAAGCCAATGACGCCACTCCTCAAATGCCCACTTCATGGCCAAAAGCTCCCGATTACCCACATCATAATTGCGCTCGGCGGGCGAGAATTTTCTAGAAAAGAACGCACATGGCTTCATCACCGAGCCATCGGAACTTCTCTGTGACAAAACCGCCCCTGCTCCAATCTCGGAAGCATCAACCTCAACCTGAAAAGGAAGTGAAACATTTGGTTGACATAACACAGGAGCAGAAGAAAACCGGCGCTTAAGTTCCTGAAAGGCCTCCACAGCCGTAGGAGACCAATTAGCAACATCAGCACCCTTTTTAATCAAATCAGTCAAAGGTTTAACAACACTGGAAAAATTAGCAATGAACCGACGATAAAAATTAGCAAAACCCAAGAACCTCTGAAGACTCTTAACAGATGTAGGTTGTGTCCAGTCACAAATCGCCTGAACCTTGACGGGATCCATCTCAATAGTAGAAGGAGAAAAAATGTACCCCCCCAAAAAAATCTTCTGGACTCCGAAGAGACATTTCGAGCCCTTCACAAAAAGAGAATTGGCCCGCAGGACTTGAAACACCTTCCTGACCTGTAGAACATGAGACTCCCAGTCATCAGAAAACACCAAAATATCATCCAAATACACAATCATAAACTTATCCAGATATTCACGGAAAATATTGTGCATAAAGGACTGAAAGACTGAAGGTAGCATTAGGAAGTCCAAAAGGCATTACCAAATACTCAAAATGGCCCTCAGGCGTATTAAATGCGGTTTTCCACTCATCACCCTGCTTTATCCGCACAAGATTATACGCACCGCGAAGATCTATCTTAGTGAACCACCTAGCCCCCTTAATGCGAGCAAACAAATCAGTCAATAATGGCAATGGATACTGATATTTGACTGTAATCTTATTCAGAAGGCGATAATCTATACAAGGCCTCAGGGAACCATCTTTTTTAGCCACGAAAAAAAAACCTGCTCCCAGAGGGGACAAAGATGGACGAATATGTCCCTTTTCCAAGGACTCCTTAATATAATTTCGCATAGCAGTATGCTCTGGCACTGACAGATTAAATAAACGACCCTTAGGGAACTTACTGCCAGGAATTAATTCTATAGCACAGTCACAATCCCTATGAGGAGGGAGCGAATTGAGCTTAGGCTCCTCAAAAACATCCCGATAGTCAGACAAAAACGCAGGGACCTCAGAAGGAGTAGATGAAGCGATTGAAATCAGAGGTGCATCATCATGAACCCCCTGACATCCCCAGCTTAACACAGACATTGTTTTCCAGTCCAGGACTGGATTATGAGTTTGTAACCATGGCAGACCAAGCACTAGTACATCATGTAAATTATACAGTACAAGGAAGCGAATCACCTCCTGATGAACGGGAGTCATGCGCATGGTCACTTGTGTCCAGTACTGCGGTTTATTCATAGCCAATGGTGTAGAGTCAATTCCCTTCAAAGGAATAGGAACTTCCAGAGGCTCCAGACTAAAACCGCAGCGTTTGGCAAATGACCAAACCATAAGACTCAGGGCAGCGCCCGAATCCACATAGGCATCGACGGAAATGGATGACAGTGAACAAATCAGAGTTACAGACAAAATGAACTTAGACTGCAGAGTACTAATGGCAAAAGATTTATCAACCTTTTTTGTGCGTTTAGAGCATGCTGATATAACATGAGCTGAATCACCACAATAAAAACACAATCCATTTTTCCGCCTATAATTTTGCCGTTCACTTCTGGACTGAATTCTATCACATTGCATAGTCTCAGGTGCCTGTTCAGAAGACACCGCCAACTGGTGCACAGGTTTGCGCTCCCGCAAACACCGATCAATCTGAATGGCCATAGTCATAGACTCATTCAGACCTGTAGGCGCAGGGAACCCCACCATAATATCCTTAATGGCCTCAGAAAGACCATCTCTGAAGTTTGCAGCCAGTGCGCACTCATTCCACTGAGTAAGTACCGACCATTTCCGAAATTTTTGACAATATACTTCCGCTTCATCATGCCCCTGAGAGAGGGCTAATAAAGCCTTTTCAGCCTGAATCTCCAGGTTAGGTTCCTCATAGAGCAATCCCAGTGCCAGAAAAAACGCATCCACACTGAGCAATGCAGGATCCCCTGGTGCCAATGCAAATGCCCAATTCTGAGGGTCGCCCCGCAGGAAAGATATTACAATCTTGACCTGCTGAGCAGGGTCTCCAGAGGAGTGAAATTTCAAAGAAAGAAACAATTTGCAATTGTTCCTGAAATTCAGGAAGGTAGATCTATCTCCAGAAAAAAACTCTGGAATAGGAATTCTAGGTTCAGACATAAGAGTGTGAACAACAAAATCCTGTATGTTTTGAACTTTTGCTGCGAGATTATTCAGGCTGGAAGCCAAACTCTGGACATCCATGTTAAACAGCTAAGGTAAGAGCCATTCAAGGGTTAAGAGGAGGTAAGAAGCAGCTAGACAGCAATTAAAGGCTAGGCAGCAAAACTCTGAGGGAAAAAAAAAAAAAATTTCCCTTCAACACTTCTTTTTCTCCTGCTTCAGCCCAAACAATTAACACTTTGTAGGCCGGCTATACTGTTATGGATCCCAATTGCTAGGGGATCGCACTGGACAAGCAAAAATAACTAAAATAACGGATGAGCTCTAGGGTGATGGAACCTGGGCTGACCGCTGCCCTACTCCTGACAAACACAACTAGAAATAGCCAGGGAGCGTGCCTACGTTGATTCTAGACGCCTCGCGCCAGCCTAAGAGCTAACTAGCACTGCAGAGAAAATAAAGACCTAACTTGCCTCCAGAGAAATAAACCCCAAAGGTATAGTTGCCCCCCACATGTATTGACGGTGAAAATGAGAGGAAGGCACGCACATAGATATGAAAATAGAGTTAGCAAAACGAGGCCCGCTATAACTAGAAAGCAGAAGGATACAAAAGGGGTCTGAGCGGTCAGCAAAAAACCCTAATCAAAAACCATCCTGAGATTACAAGCACCCATGTGCCAACTCATGGCACATGGGGAGCACCTCAGCCCACTAGAGCTTCCAACTAGCATAGAGTAATATTTAGCAAGCTGGACAAAAAACAAAACAACTGAAAAGCATAACTTAGCTTATCCTGAGAGATCTGGAAGCAGGTAGTCAGAACCAAACTGAGAACATCTGAGAACATTGATAGCCGGCAAGGGAATGACAGGGAAGCCAGGTTAAATAGGAAACACCCAGCCTCTGATGGACAGGTGGAAACCAGAAACCGCAACCCACCAAAGTCACCCAGTACCAGTTGTAACCACCAGAGGGAGCCCAAAAACAGAATCCACAACAGACATCTTCCGGGATATGCTCTCCACCTCTGTCAGAGTCTATCTGGATGATATTCTCATCTACTCTCCAGATATTGACTCCCACCGGAGAGATGCTTGCAAAGTCTTCGACCTCCTACGGGCAAACTCCCTCTATGCCAAGTTGGAGAAGTGTATGTTCGAGCAGGAGTCCTTACCTTTTCTAGGCTATATCATCTCCGCCCAGGGATTGGCTATGGATCCTGCCAAACTACAGGCTGCGATGGACTGGCAGGAACCCCATTCTCTTAAAGCGGTGCAGCGCTTTATGGGGTTCATTAATTATTATTGCCAGTTCATTCTGCACTTCTCAACTTTGGTAGCTCCCTTGGTTGCCCTCACCAAGAAGGGAGCAAATCCCAAATTGTGGTCTGAGGAGGTCTCCAAGACCTTTAACTCCAAAAAGTCACACTTCGCTAGCGCTCCCATCCTACATCGCCCCGATGTAGGAAAGCCTTTTATCATGGAGGTGGATGCCTCATCTGTTGGTGCTGGAGCAGTCCTCTTCCAAAAGGATGCTCAAGGTCAGAAGCATCCTTGCTTCTTTTCTAAGACTTTCTCACCAGCAGAGAGGAATTATTCCATCGAGGACAGGGAGTTGCTAGCCATGAAGTTGGCTTTCTCGGTGTGGAGACATCTCTTGTAGGGAGCTCGTTTTCCCTTCCAAGTCTTCACAGATCATAAAAATTTGGTGTACCTGCAGACAGCCCAGCGGTTAAATTCTCGCCAGGCCAGATGGTCCTTGTTCTTCTCCCGGTTTCATTTCACCCTCCATTTTCTTTCTGGGGAGAAGAACATTCGTGCCGACACTCTCTCTCGCTCCGTTGTGTCATCTGTGGAGGAGGAAGAGGAGCCTCGGCTTATTGTCCCCATTGAGAGCCTGAGGACTGTGGCCCCAGTTTCGCTAGAGTCTGTGCCTCCGGGCAAGACTTTTGTACCATCCAGTTTGTGACCGGAGGTTCTCTCTTGGGCACACTCGTCCAGGGTGGGTGGACATTTTTGTTCCAAAAGGACATCTGAGTTACTGGCGAGGACATACTGGTGGCCGCATATGGCTCGTGATGTCGCAGACTATGATCGGGCGTGTGTCTCTTGCGCCAAGAACAAGTACCCTCGGCAACAGCCAGCTGGGTTGCTTTACTCTCTTCCGGTGGTGGACAGGCCCTGGGAGATGGTCGAGATGGACTTTGTGGTGGGCTTACCCAAGTCTCGTAACTGCACCATTATCTGGGTGATCACCGATCATTTTTCCAAAATGGTTCATTTGGTGCCTCTTCCACGGCTACCTTCTGCACGGGCTCTGGCAGCCTTGTTCATCAAGCATATCTTTTGCTTACACGGTATGCCGGACAAGATTGTCAGTGACCGGGGTCCCCAGTTTGCATCTCGATTCTGGAGGGAGCTTTGTCGTCTACTCAGTATTGAGTTAAATCTCTCCTTGGCTTATCATCCCGAGACGAATGGGTTGGTTGAGAGGGCCAATCAGACTCTGATCACTTATTTACGACATTTTGTTTCTGCCAGGCAGGATGACTGGGCATCCTTGCTACCGTGGGCTGAGTTTGCCCTTAACAACGCTGTAGCTGACTCCACCGGTTAGACTCCTTTCCTCTTTAATTACGGCCAACATCCGCAGGTCTTCCTGTGCCTATGCCCGTGTCCTCTGCTGACTCCAGGGTGGCAGACTGGGCAGTGGAGGCATGAGACATTTGGGACTGCACTCAGGATGCCATCTGGGCCTCCAAGGAGAGAATGAGGTCCTCCGCCGATGCACATCGGCGCCCTGCCTCGACTTTTGCTCCTGGTGACTTAGTGTGGCTCTCCGCTCGTTACAGGCTGCGTGTTGAGTCCACTAAGCTTGCACCTCACTACTTGGGTCCCTCCAAGTTCCTCGAACAGGTTAATCCTGTGGTCTACCGTCTAGCCCTTCCTCCATGCCTAGGTATCACCGACACCTTTCATGTGTCCCTCCTTAAGCCCGTATACATGTCCCGGTTTTCTGAGTCGTCTGCCGGGACATCGGGTTCGTCTACGGACGATTACGAGGTGAACGCTATTTTGGGGAGCAAGTTGGTTCGTGGCAAAAAATTTTATTTCGTGGACTGGAAGAGTTAGGGTCCTGAAGATAGGTCCTGGGAGCCTGCTGAGCACATTCGGGCTCTGCAGCTCATTGCTGCCTTCAAACATAGCGAGGCCCAAGGAGAGGGGGTAATGTTAGGGGTCGAGTTCCCACCTCTGCACAGGGGGAATCTCGGGCCATCTCTGCTGCGGTCTCCCATTCTTCTCCTGCTGCAGTGAAGCCTGCTCAGCAGAGACGTCGGTCCCAGCGTCTCGCTCAGTCTGACTCTGTGTTAAGAGTTACTGCTGCCTTTCCTGCTTCTACCATTGAAGTCGGTGCTGGGCAGCGGCGAGCAGATGCTTCTGGGACTAAGTCCTGCTTTTCTCGTTCTGAGCATGCCCAGACTAAGATCTCTCAGTGGAGATCGAGGGTCACATGATCAGATACTGCAGCTAAGGCCATTGGTCCTTCAGGAAGGTCCTGTAGGTGCTCACACTCTGTGGCAGCCTCTCATTAGTCCTTCTAGGAAGGTCCTGTACGTGCTGCAACTATTTAATGCTCGCATGGCCGCACTGCCATGCGCTAGTATTGTTCTATGTTATGTGCTTTGCGCCAGTGTGGTCATGTGAGTTTGTGTTCAGGGACCCGGCTGAAATAAGCCCCTAGAATGCTGGCACCTCTGGCGAGGAGATTTTGTGTGAATGTATTCAGGGACCTGGATGAAATAAGCCCCTAGAATGCTGGCACCTCCGGCGAGGAGTTTGTGTGCATGCATGACCACTGACTGCTCTCATTTGAGTAGTTAGCCTGTGCCACTGTGAAGTCAAACAGGGCGCAGTGCTTTGAGTTTCGGCTAATCTGTGAAGTAACAGATAACGGGGTCCTCCTGCACGGTGGACCCCGGGCTGCGAACGCATCTATTATAATAAAATCTCTATATTCATTCGGTGCGTTCCGCTAGCCCTAACATTAGAGGTATTAAAGTGAAAAGTGCAAAGTGACATAAGGTGCAGCTGCATCATACTAGGATATCAAAAGTGCCCTGCGGATACCAGAAAAATTGGATGAGCATATCCCAAAAAGGATAACCGTATAACAAAGCATGTGTTGTATATTTATTATAATCACTGAACCATATGTGTGGTGATCCATATTAAAACAGTAATAATGTGTGCAAGATTGAAATACAGGTAAGTGTGTAGGTTCCGCTAAACAGACTACTGAAAGGGGAACTATCTGAAGAAAAATACTGCATCTATATAAGGTGTATATACTGTAGTAATGAATGAAGTGTTAAGGTAAGGGGTAAAAGTGACAAGTGCATGATAAAGTGCCCTGTAAAATAAGTTTATCCTTATTGAAAACATGGATAAAACCAAAAAACATAAATAAAATTGAATATTAAAATATCAGTTAAAGATAGAAAAATGTTTAGAATTGAGAGTCCTCAGTGATTGATACCTTTTAATGGCTAACTGAAAAGATGGTAACAAATTGCAAGCTTTCGAGACTACACAGGTCTCTTCATCAGGCATAGACTAATACAAATTCTGAAGAATCACATATTTTCTCTCTACTGGCTAACACGGTACCAAGATATATATCTTTCCAGCAGTTAAAGATACAAATTTGTATGGAATAACGACTTGCTTGGAAGATTTAAAAAAAATCAGCACAACTCACCAAAGAGAAACTTCAAATTACCCATGGATGAAAAAAGTACCATGCATCACATTGACAGTCCAAATATAGAAAGCCATTAGGTTAGATATTGTAGTAAAGATGTTAGTGGGGTCCGCAATCTGTCCACGCTGTAGATATAAGTCCACAATAAAGAACTGACATCCATGGCTAGAGCAAAGATGATGTATAAGGTCCCTTATCCAATGAGGTCCTGCTCCATACACGACATGTTTTGGCATAAAAGAGGAGGGCTAGCACCCACTGTCGAGGTGAAGATGGAAAACAGATGCTCCAATAGATTGTGCACCATTTTCTCTCTGGGCCAGAATTTTGCCCAGATCTCCGCCACTCCCTCGGAAGTTAATATTTTCTAATGATATTCTTCATATTTTGTTTGTGCACAATCTAGATGAGAAAAAAAACAATCTATTGGAGCGTCTGTTTTCCATCTTTCCTCCGGTGGTGGACTACAAAGTCCCTAGCAGCCTAGATCCACCTCCTCTTCAACTCCTGCCCCAGCTTCTTCTCTCCTACCCCTGGCAGGGATTTTGCAGTGATGTATAATTGAAGTTCTAATGATGACTCATGCAGGTAAAAGAGACTTCTTCTTTCTACGTAGAGCTTAGGAGTATTCATCTTGTCATTTTTTAATCACGTGTTGTTATAGAACTAATGGAAAGGAGAAGAATTAATTGAGTAAAAGGTCAAAGGTCAAAATGAGCAAAAGTACACAGTGCTGTATAATATGATGATTTCAATATATTAAGAGGATAAAAACTTTAATGGACGTGCTTCTTTAACATAAATAAGAAGGGATTAGTTTTACAGATTGAAAATAAAGGGTGAGATGGGGCAATGATTAATTAACCAACAGCTATGATGCTAAATTTCCGGGCGCTCAGATGGGAGATGGGGAAATCTAAGACCTTTGCCTTGTGCACCAAAGTACAAGAAAAACCCAAACTAACAATATCATTGATGCATAAGGAGCGAATATGTAATAGCTTTATGACTTTACTAATGATTGATAGTTTGTGACCTATAAGTGTACAAAGCCAGAGCCCTGTCAATCAACTAGAGCAAAGCAGGAAGGAGTTAGCTGGGCGGTGCCGGACTAGTTTTATCAGTGGTTTGGGCAGCATGATTCGAGTGACAGGTTCCCTTTAACATCTACCCAGGATTATATTTATAATTCATCATGTAGGGGCATCAATCATAAGTAACTTACGTAGACCTGATGACTTTTCCCCCACATTAACAATCTCTAACTTTACCAATCAAAGAATAATAATTCCTCATCTATTATTTTTTTTTTTTCCTGTGACAGAAATTTCCATATCCTGGCATTAATTAGAATTTTAGGTAAATGACATAAGCAGCCTAATTTTTTATATCTGCCAAGCAAACAATTAGTCTGTTGTAAGTAACAAATGGTCTAGACGCTCGATGCCTGTTGAAAATTTTCAAGCTACATTATATCTGACAAGAAAAAAACAAATAATCGTTGTTTTGGCCAATTTTTACCATAAGCAATGTCAGCTTCAGCAGATGCAAGCTAACGCGGCTTCCTCTCTTTTTCTCCTATTGTCATGCCTCATTAAAGTATGCTGACTCTTGTGGATTCCTCGTTCCTCTAGGTAAATAGTTATTTACATGAACCGCGGCATTTTTCTTTGGTGACAATTCCTAATTATTCAGGAGTGCGAGGTTGATGCATTAGCTACGTTGTATCAAGCTTCACCCATAAAGATGTTCTTAAAATTAACTATCCTTTCAAAAGTAAAAGCTAAATTCTAAAATGGACAAATTAGGCCGCTCTTAGCCACATATGGTAAATGCTCGAAGCATTTCCCAACTGGTGCTTACTCCAGAGGGCAATCCTTTATGATGGAGTGGTAGAATTCTGAGCTCATCTGGGGGTCTCTTTAGTTGCCAGTGTTCGCCAGTATTATGCTCAGAAGGCATCAAGATATGGCAGTGAACAATATATTCTGCTCATTATTTGCGGTTTCCACAGCTCCACTCCCTTTTTTCGCACTGTAGCTCCTTAATGTGCCAAAGTGAATTGATAGAGTTGAGCAGCTGTATGTCAAACTAATGGAGACCATTTATCAAAACTGGAAGCTTTAAAAAAAAAAAAAAGTATTCTAATGTAACGCCAGCAGCCTGCGTGATGTCGGGAAATAGTAGTTTAAAGGCACAATAGACCTAGTATTGAAGAGCTTACAATTTAATTTATCACATCCTGATATATGGGCAGAAATGAATGGTCTTGGATAAATACGACACCCAACCTTGAGCTACCTATCTGACTATTAGAAGCCCAAATTGTATAAATGGGCAAATGTGTTAATATTCTTGGATGATAAATATTTAGTATATGTAACATTTGAGGATATTGGACTTAGGATAATTGACTCATGGATATGGTATTGGTGTAACTCTAGTACCTCTGGGTCACTGCTGCCCAACTCCAGTTTTCAAGAGCCAGCAACAGATCATGTTTTCAGTATTTCCTTACTAGAACCCAGGTGATAATTCCATCACTTTTACAATATTAGGGAAATTCTGAAAATATGGTCGGTTGGTGGCTGTTGAGGAACACTGCTCTAAGTTAAAATGAACATCAAACCTTGGTATAAAATTACTGGGGTTTTCCAAAGTAAGCAAGTTATCACCTATGCACAGAATGCGATATAACTTGCTTATTACTACATCACCACATTGATGTGAAGTTGAGTGGTTGAGTGACGAGTTACCGGGGAAATTGCAAGCGAACGTGAAGGCTGCCCAGCACCACCTCATTGCTTTGACGTGGAGGTATCCAGGCTTGTTCGAAGGTCCATATACTGAGGAGTACATTGCGCATTGTTTCGATCAGATTGCTTAATACTAGAAGAAGTTATAACAGAGTAATCAGTGACTCTTTTGAGTGAATCTCCCTGTATTATTTGACTTGCTTACATGCTCAAATATTAGCATTCACATCCACTATTAAATCTAATATATGCATTGAGGAAAGGAAGGGTTCAAGAAATGAGCCTGGCTCGCACCTCTGCCACAAGCTAGACACATAAGCAAAAGTCCATTATTCAGTTATTGGGCTCTACTACCTTAATTGAGTTTTCGATCCATGCAGATCAGATCCTATCAAATTTTGGAGGACATTTTCAATTGTTATACAGAATGATGTAGAGGTTGATACAGTGATTGTGTAACTTTGGGAGTACCAGTGGATTTCCACTCCATAATTATAATTTTTATAGGGCAAAAAGAGGTCCATGAAAAAAATTATCTTCTAAGCATGAAACACTAGGATGTTTAGTATGGAACACTAGGATCATTGTGTAGTATGGCAAAGTGAATACCAAAGTAGAGATGATCAGGGTGTTTGGCTCACAGATAGGATGAGATCCGGAGAGCATAAGCAAGATTTTTTTAAAACTAACGCATGACTTTCTCAAGGTAGAAAAAAATGTATTAATGCGCTGATGTGAATAAAATAATTTGCTTATACTCATCCTTTCCATAAGTGCCGGCCATATATGATAATTTCAGCTTTGCCAAACTGCTATCTGGACGAGACTTTCCTCCACCATGGGGCTGCAGTTATGGCCCATCAGGTTTCTACAGGTTTTGTGCTGTTACACAACCCTTACAGGTAAGGGCTACCATCATTCTGACCACCATTTACATTTTCACGGTACTATCCAATCTGTGCACCTTTGTCCTATCCAGATCTTCCCTAGTATACCCAGAAAACATACCAGAGGAAAAAAGGACCATTAGGAAACTAAAGTAGGCATTAAAAAATACAAAATTAGCTGGACAAAGGACAAAAATAGGAGCATCCTGTTGCATGAAAAAAATATGCAGGCAAGATGCTAGGTTCGAATTGACACAGAAAACAACTATAATTGTATGACATAACAAATCTCTCCAATCTAGCAGCATTATAGTAAATCTGGTGTAAGAACTTGTATTAAAGTATCTTTGGTGCTAACTATTGAGGATAGGATGTAGTCTGCTACATCTTCCCAGTCATCATCAGAAATGTCTGGGATAGTCTCACTCCTCCTAATGCCTTAACGTAGAGCGTGGGTGTCAGTTAGTGGTTTTGAGAGATCCCATGTTCGGAGGAGTGCAGCGCCCCAGAGTCCTGGTCGTTGCAGTATTATCGCTCTTCCACAAGGGGGAGTGATGGTACGTCTGATGGCACTAAAGGAGTTCACCTGACCAGGTATCACAGTCACACACTACACTTCACACTCCGGCCACCAGGGGGAGCAAAAGGTTCTATGCATTAGGCCACTCCTCACACTCTGGTAAAACTGGGAGTCAGATAGGAAGTTAGGAAGAAGCTGACTGGGTTTTGCCCAGGTAACATCTAGTGAGAGAGAGAGTTGCTTGGGAAGACTCAGGGAGGTCCCTGTCAGGGGTGGGATCCTGGCAGTCGCCTAGCACGAGACAGATTGTTACGGAGCCGTGCCTGCACCTCATTGCGGCGGCATCCTAAGAAAGGACACGAAGCGAAGTATATTGTGGAGAAGTGAGAAACGAGATCACAGCACAAAGGAGATAGAACCAGGAGGAGTTGTGCCCCAAGATTGGCAACATCCTTCTGAGGCGCGTAGCCGGCGGCCGGAACGCCGAGGAAGTAATAGGCTCTATGCATTACTTTGAACTACGGCAGGGCAGTTAACTCTAGGTTGGCTGTCTCACCTTTACACCTAATGAAGACAACGGAGGCAATTGTGGGAGAGGGGCGTCTCTAGGGTCCCTATAAAATAACTCCAGGCCTACCCCGTCATACGGGTGCATCCTATCCAAACCATCTGGGGGACAGAGAGAAAGAACAGAAACATACACGACAGATGTGAGGACTATCCCGTGGTGCTCAGCAGGGAGGTACTACAACACACAGGCGCTAGTAGGAAGGCTACTGATTTCCACCTGCAAAGGGAACTCTGGATGTGCCTTCGGACCGGCCGGTCTCAGCCAGCCCTGTTAGCAGTGCTCTGGATTGTGGATGCTGAAGCCTTCAGTAAAAAGGTAAAGAGACTGCAACCCTGTGTCCTCGTCATTTACTGTGACCTACACCATTACCATCTACTCATCAAGGGAAGCCCTGGGGACATACTTCACCTGTGGGAAGTTACACCATCTAGCTGCCATTCCATCACCCCATCACCCCAGCGGACCCCTAGGAGCGTCGGTCACCCTGACCGAATACCACAGGTGGCGTCAAGAACACTTGACAAACTCTCACCTACACCTTTATTTGGGCGCCCCTTAGCAGGGCCACGGACCGGGTCGGGCCACCGTGACACCCCTAGAACCAAGACTGAGGGACCCGGTACCGAGTACCCCGCTGCCCTGCATCTGGGGGCCGCTCCAAACTTGGCATCACGAACAGGATCTACTTAAGCCTGAGAATCAGGTCATGTGTGCCTTGGAACTGTGACTGAATTGTGCTTGAATCGTGATTTATTGCAAAGACTGTGTATTGCTATTTGCCACCAAAAATTCCCGCCAAAAACCGCCGCCATTACAGTGCAACGAGGAGCGCGGGAGAAGAAGAAGGGCGTGCCATGGGAGGGAACTACCAAAGTGGCACCGAAAGTGATGACCGCCCCCTCCGACTACTGCTGCAAGAAGATGACATGCCCCAAAGTACAGGAGAACCGCCCCCTGATTTGCAACTGTGGGAACCAAGACGAGAAGGAGCTCCACCCTCAGAAAATGGCGGAACCATGTGTGTGTGCAGCTGCCGACCGCGAAACAACGAGGGTGACCAGCGAGTACCTGAATGACGCCGAAGTGATCCCGGAATGTCCCCGCCGACCAGAGGCGGACCCGAACCCGCCACCGCTGGAGGAACCGCACCTCTTGGAGCTGCGGGCAGAGGAGCTGAGTCAACCTATCCCAAACACGGAGCCAGCAGATGTGAAGCAATGGAAGTCGGAGCTGTCCCAGAGGGTCGCATTGGAAGAACCGCGGTCCGAGCCACTGCCGGCTCCAGTGTCCTCGTCAATGAAACGGACCGGCATCGGTGGAACCACATCAGACGCAGGTATGGAAAGCGCCCCTGCTCTACCGACCGATCCTGCTCCCATGACCGCTCCCCATCCCAACAATGACCGGTTCCTCGCCGCTGAGCTGGTAGTGATAACCCCGGACACTATGGAAAAGCTGATGCCTCCGTTACCGACAACTATGGGGGAACCACTAGATGTGAGCTCAGAGGGGGTGATCTTCAAATGGGATACCCCAAGGATTGGAACGGATGGGGCCAGGCAGGAGGGCCTCAGCATTGCTGTGCTCACCTGGGAACCATATAAACAATGCTTAATTCTACACTGGAAAAACCGAAAAGAGACAGAACAAAGAGACCCACCGAAAGTACAAGAACCAAAGACTGAACGCAGTAAGAAAAACTTGGTGAAACAGGGGACTGTACTAGCCTTTCACCCGAAACAGGGTTGGGGCTTTATACAGGAGCCGGGACTGCCGACTGAAGTCTTCTTTACCAGTTACAACGTGAAGACCCCGTTCCGCAACAGATATGACAACCAACATCTACGTAGAGGGGACCAGGTGACCTACACTCACCATCGGAGTGCGCAAGGGTGATGCGCTCGGAACATTCAACGATGCGAGCCTGCAGTGGCGCCACCTGCTCTCCTGACTATGACTAACTCTGACCTGACAAATTCTACTACTACCACCACTGTGTGCATTATTGCCGCTACTGAACTTGCTACCAAAATTGACATTCAAATTCAGGCCCCTGGTGACCTGGCCGCACCTGAGAGACGAACCACTGATACTGACACCGCATCAGGAGAGGACACGGAATCAAAGCTTTCCTGGTCAGGAAGCGTCCGCTACCGACTGATGCCTTGCAACCTACTATGAGAACAAACCTTGGAACCACGAGTATGTACATAGTTCTTTAAAACTGTTTGTTTTCCTGCTGTTTTGCTGCTTTAAACCCAACCAGGGTTAGTTCTTAAAGGGATCCCTTTGTTGACCCGGGATCCCTATTGTTTTCAAGTTTTGCACTGGTTTATCATTTTGTTTCTCAAAGAACACTGGAATCATGAACTGCGCATGATTACAAACTGCCTGTAAATAGTTTGCACATTCTTAAAGGTGCCCCCTACTGGTTTTACAGAAAGAAGAGCTTTTTGAAGAGACTGTTCCTGAGTACAGCGCAGGAGATCTTGCTTTAAACTGACTTGCAAATAATTTGCACTACCTCAGAAGAGACTTGGTTTCCTTTTAAAGGGAATGTCTAATTGTTGCACTTAGCCTAAACCATAATGTGTCTTAAAGAAGTTAGATAGTAATAATGTTGATACATAGTAGTAGTATGTAGTTGGTAAGCTAATAATAAGAAATGTTTGATGATGTTGAGAAATAGAGACTGAGGACAGAAGAAAAGTTGAAAGCCAAATTTCAATGAAAGTGAACCCGTAGGGGTTAGTGAGTCCTCTAGAGACCCATAGATAGATGGTTGATAAATCTTGCACTTAGGAAAATAAAGAAGAGTTAATTTGTACTGTAGCGTTAGATAATATACCTTTAGTGGGTACTTGCCCTTACGCCCTTAAAGGAAAAAGTTAAATTATTGTTCAAGAAAAGTTTGCACTTAGTAGAAAGTAGATAGTATGCCCGACTGGGTAATGATAATTATTTATAGTTAGTTAATTATAAATGTTATTTAAAATCTTAAGCACAATGTAAATATGTTTCTGTTTGCAACGTTTAAGTGTCCTCACCTCCCATAAAGGGAAGCACTGTTAAATTTACTTGTTTACAGCATTTCCAAAATTTTGTATGTCTTTTGCTAACAAGTATTGTTGTTCTTCTTTTCCCAGTCCGGGAGTACTGGATTTAATGGGGGGGAGTGCAGCACCCCAGAGTCCTGGTCATTGCAGTATTGTCGCTCTTCCACAAGGGGGAGTGATGGTACGTCTGATGGCACTAAAGGAGTTCACCTGACCAGGTATCACAGTCACACACTACACTTCACACTCCGGCCACTAGAGGGACCCACCAGGGGAACCTTTTGCTCAGGTTCTATGTATTAGGCCACTCCTCACACTCTGGTAAAACTGGGAGTCGGATAAGAAGTTAGGAAGAAGCTGACTGGGTTTTGCCCAGGTAACATCTAGTGAGAGAGAGAGTTGCTTGGGAAGACTCAGGGAGGTCCCTGTCAGGGGTGGGATCCTGGCAGTGGCCTAGCATGAGACAGATTGTTACAGAGCCGTGCCTGCACCTCATTGCGGCGGCATCCTAAGAAAGGACACGAAGTGAAGTATATTGTGGAGAAGTGAGAAACGAGATCACAGCACAAAGGAGATAGAACCAGGAGGAGTCGTGCCACAAGATAGGCAACATCCTTCTGAGGCGCGTAGCCGGCGGCCGGAACGCCGAGGAAGTAATAGGCTCTACGCATTACTTTGAACTACGGCAGGGCAGTTAACTCTAGGTTGGCTGTCTCACCTTTACACCTAATGAAGACAACGGAGGCAATTGTGGGAGATTGGCGTCTCTAGGGTCCCTATAAAATAACTCCAGGCCTACCCCGTCATACGGGTGCATCCTATCCAAACCATCTGGGGACAGAGAGAAAGAACAGAAACATACACGACAGTTGTGAGGACTAGGGTTGAGCGACTTTTCATTTTTTGAGATCGAGTCGGGTTTCACGAAACCCCACTTTCTCAAAAGTCGGGTCGAGTGAAATCGGCCGATCTTATTGAAAAGTCGGGGTTGGGGATCGGCCAAAACACGAAACCCAATGCAAGTCAATGGGGAAGCATACTTTTTTAATATTTTCTTCAGCGCGATATATGTGAAAAGCCGGTAATTCATTTGCTGGCTTTTCATTTCTCCTGTCTAAACTCGACATGATATGAGACATGGTTTACATACAGTAAACCATGTCATATCCCCCTTTTTTTTGCATATTCCACACTACTAATGTTAGTAGTGTGTATGTGCAAAATTTCGGCGCTGTATCTGTTAAATTTAACGGTTAAATCGCTGAAAAAATTGGCGTGGGCTCCCGCGCAATTTTCTCCGCCAGAGTGGTAAAGCCAGTGACTGAGGGCAGATATTAATAGCCTAGAGAGCGTCCATGGTTATTGGCCCTCCCTGGCTACAAACATCTGCCCCCAGCCACCCCAGAAAAGGCACATCTGGAAGCAGTGCTCTAGATTGTGGATGCCGAAGCCTTCAGTAAAAAGGTAAAGAGACTGCAACCCTGTGTCCTCATCATTTACTGCGACCTACACCATTACCATCTACTCATCAAGGGAAGCCCTGGGGACATACTTCACCTGTGGGAAGTTACACCATCTAGCTGCCATTCCATCACCCCAGTAGACCCCTGCAGCGTCGGTCACCCTGACCGAATACCACAGGTGGTGTCACGAACACTTGACAAACTCTCATCTACACCTTTATTTGGGCGCCCCTTAGCAGGGCCACGGACCGGGTTGGGCCACCGTGACACCCCTAGAACCGAGACCAAGGGACCCGGTACCGAGTACCCCGCTGCCCTGAGTTTGGGGGCCGCTCCAGTAGCACTTCCAAACTAGAGCCAGCAAGTAAAATATGAAGGGGGCCAAATCCAAGCTGAAAATGCAAACAAGACAGATTTGGAGATTTTGATAAAATCTTGCATTAGTTATCTTCCAAATGTTCTGAAATTCTTGGAAAGATAGAAAGCTGAATTGATAGGAGAACAATTGTTTTTGTTAGTTATTTAATCCCATGAGACACCCAGAAGGACATAGCTGCATGACCAAAATAATGGAAAATTAGGGTTGAGCTAAATAACTGTCCTATGGAAGAAGGATTGGTGTTCAATTGCAAGTTTAGAGAGGCTTTTATTCTCAGCCATTGCCATTACCCTTATTGGGGACAGGAGGCATTCGTTCAGGTCTTATATTGATACTGAAGATTTACTAGATCCTAACATGAGCCACATAGAGCATCGAGCAGAGCCTTGTCAGCGTTGCTATAGTCAATATCCACCTACCAATGGGCATATATTAATTGGAAGTTTAGTCACACTTTAAACATTATTATAGTGTTTAAGGGGTAGCATATCTCCTTGTGGAGAACGACATGCCTGATATGCCATTGTAAGGAGACTTTTAGGAAATGCAATGCTCCTTTGGGAAATTAAATATGCAAACTGCTTCATCAGGGAGGAAAAAAACTTGAACTCTAGTGACACCTATTGCAAGTAGCAATTTTAAAAGTCAACATCTCATGCCAAGTCAGACCTCTTACTTTGCATTGAGGAGGGACAACACCCTGAAACATGTGTCTGAAAATTGAGATTCTGGTTTGTCTTTTATCCTAAGTCATGTGGCAAGGATTTTCAGGATTGCTAATTCCAATAGGTGGCATTAGAGTGCACATCATCTTCTTCTCAAGAGACAATATGCATATTTCATTTCCCAGGGGAGCATTGCACAGCCTATAAGTCTCCTTACGCATGTCAGGCATGTCACTCTCAGCAAGGAAGAACATTGCCCATTAGAACCCAGTCAGAGGTCCTCATACAGCCATATCAGATCTCAGGCTTTGTACTGAGGAGGGGCAACACCCCAAAACATGTGTCTGCAGGTTGAGATCTGGTTTGGCTTTTATCTTAAGTCATGTGGCTAGAGTTGACATTGAGATTTTGGGATGCTACTTCCAATAGGTGGCACTAGAGTTAACATCCTCTTCCCCTCTGAAGAGGTAACTTAAATATTATAGTGTTATACATTTAATGCTAGACTCTGCAGACCAAGCTTGGAAATTCTGACCCGTACTTTCAATATAATGTACATAGAAAATACGTTAGCGGACAGACCATGTGCATTTCCATTTCCCACTCACGTAACACATTGGGCAGAAGAGAAAACACAATTAACACTTCCCATTTCCTTCTCCAAACAAAGTGATATTTAATAAATGCCACCTATAACCACGTTTGCCTACTTTTGCTTTAATTGTGTTGATTATGCTCAAATCCTAATTTACCAAAGCCATCCTTGTTTTAATGTGTTGTAGATCAAACCATGTGGAGTTTTGACCTTAATATAATAGCAGCGATGTTCCTCTGCTTACCTTTGGCTAATTAAAACATATACAGTAGTGCACTGCCATTATTTATCCTGTTCTCATTTTGATCACTGTGGTAATACATTCTGAAGAGCGATGGCGGTGTCATGTAATTAAGCTGTAATGAAAGAGGAAACTCGGAAAATGGTCGATGGCTTTTCTTATGTAATAAATGCAAATTAATTTATTATCAGACGAGAAGTGATTGTTTTCCTTCGGTATTGCAAATCTTTCCTGAATATTTTAAAAACATTTTTTTTTTAGCCGGTAATTATTTTTATATTTCACCTTGATGATACCAAAGTACTATGTCGCGTAACAGAGATAATATACATCTTCTCCTGCCCTAATTGGGCTTCCATGAAGGTTCAGGAGGTCTCTACTGTACCTATTTATGCCTCTGATTTCATAAATGTGAATCCAGCACAATAATTGCAAAAAGATCCTTCAATTGTCAAATGTACAGATCTGGTCTAACATTTGTTTTGAGGAAAAAACTCTATACATATAGAAACTGACAGAGCCAGCAAATGGAGGTTGTATGGCTTCATACTAAGGAATCGTACAACTCTGGTGTACTGTCCCATAGACTCTATGCTCAAGGCTCTGTCATGTACAGGTGCCCAAGGTTCACAGTCAAATTAATATCAAGGCAATTCTCCAAGATGTTTTTGGATTGATTTACAAGAAACCCAAAAATAAAGAGTGAACACCTCCACAGATAATGTAGGGCAATGATCCAACCTGTGGACCAACCTGTGGTTCTGGAACCACAAGTAGGTCGCGGGACCATGATGTGTCGCTCTTGGCTGTCTACTAGCTTGGTTCATTAGCAAACAGCTATAAAGAGAAGGTCTTCAGATGGTGACTTTTGCGAGTAGCCCTGGTTTGGATGCTCATATACTAGCTTCGGAGTTGGAGAGATAAATTAAGTATGATACTGCCAGATAAAGTGGGTGCTTGTACCAGGATGTCGTAATGTGTCGGGAGTGCTTGATACAAGAATACCCAATGGGGTAGGGTGGGAAAGTGTACCAGGATGCCATAATGTGGCGGGAGTGCTTGATGCAAGGATACCCAATCGGGTGGGGTGGGAACCCATGGATGTAAGTATACTGCCTTGGTGTGATGACCATGTGGAAGCTTAGTTATCATCATACTCATAATGGGGCTCTGGGTGTCACTACTGGGGGGGAGGCAGGATCTGGATTTCACTGTTTAAATGGAGGCTCTGGATTTGGCTCATGGCCTTCTCTCAGAGCTGAAAGTAGCTTTGAGCTAAGAAAGGTTAAGGATCACTGATATAGGGCATTCAATGGATTGAACTACAGCTGAGATGAATTTCATCATGGCTCACCAGGACCTAGATGAAGTAGCTGAGTAGGTAGCCACTTGGCAGAAAATGTTATTTCATTAGATGTAAAGTCCTAAATTTTAGAGTAAAAATTACCGATATTATTACTTTTCCAATACATTGAGTCTACTATAAGGTAGGCTTTCGTTAGGATGTAGTTTCTGACAATAGAGTACATTATTTCACTCAATGCCAGGCAGCTGCATGCAAAGCTAAGAAGTTATTGTATTCTATTGGAAAAATTACTTGGTTGTTGTTTATTATTTTAGTTTAATATTTTACCACTTAATATAAAATTGGGGTGGATTATCTTGAGGCAGAGCAGTTTTCGGCACCAAGTTCATAAAAAAAAAATCAGTAATGTAACGCAACTGGAGAAGAATAGATATGCTGATGTATAAGAGGTAAAGTAAATGCGCATTATTGTAATTAGTCTAGAGATGAAAAGGGAACAATGCGATATGCAAACATACTCCAGTTAAGCAAAAAAACACAATTGCGGGACCCTGAGTATTCACATGTACACTGAACTACTGTCCATTGACTTTCTTGCTCAAGTTTATATTATATAAATATGTAATAGCCCCTATCTTTAATAATAAGTTCTGAGACTGTTTTTCCCGGCTGAGTGGCTGCCCCTCTGTGCAGGGAATTATAGCCAATGAGGGGGATCAGGATCATCACCATTCAAGAACAAAACAGTGACGAGAACACAGCATTGCAGCCCCTTCATTCTCAGGGTTGATGTGGGTTGTGGTTTCTAGATCACTCCTGAGTCCCTGTAAAAAAATGTTTTTTAAAAGTTCAAATAACCTTATTTTAAAGGGAACATGTCAGCAAATTTTTAAGAGCAGCATGACATAGTGGCAGATAACTTGATTACAGTGATGTGTCAATTACTGGTCTGCTTTGTGCAGTTTTGGTACAATTAGTGTGGTGGGGGCCGGGTTACACAGATTGGCTAGACTAGGCTGCATATGAGACCTGGTCTGGCAGTAATAATCTCCTGCTGATAAAACACTGATTGTATTGAAACTAAAGCACACAGGCTAATGTGTGATACATCCCTGGCATCAGGATATCTGCCCCTACATTATGCTGCTCTCAGAATAAATAGTGAAAACCTGCTGAGAGATTCTCTTTAAATGCCTTTGTTTATTAAAATATAAAAATAATATTTGTTCATCATAATCTAGTACAAAACAAGTTACAGTGTTGGCTCAAGAACTTTACTGTATAGGGTTCTGTATAATTTTGTATGGGAAGTAGTATGGCTCCCATAGACTTCTAGTGTGACTTCTGTATGGCTCTATGCAATGACAATGCCCATAGGATAACCGGTATAATCCACAGGGTCTTAATAATGAAAATCTTTCTTTTAACTTCTCTCATATCAGCCTCTAAAAAAGTAAATGCAATAATGAAATTTTGTTTTTATATTTGTGTTCTCATGTAATAACTATTGTGTGGCGGTTTTATCTCCTCTTTGTACTTGCAATAACATATTATTTGACCATGAATCACTTTAATGGATTGAAACACAAGCATACGAATTGAAAAATAGACGCATTAGTCAAATCAATAAATAAATATGAAAATATATATCTACTCCGAAAAAGAAAAAAAAAAACATCTTGGCTACTGTGTCCTCCAAACTTGGATGTGGGAATGTGAAATATATAGCTTTAAAATATGGCTTTCTATGTCAACTAGCCAATGCCTGAAGCCTAAAAGGAATTTCGAACACAGAGTAAGTAGTATTTCATCAACAATATCATAAAAGAAAGACATTAAAATGAAGGGATGATTGAGTGCTGTAGGACATTTTTAAAATCACCCTTCAGTTTGTGGCTGGAGTAGTTTAAGAGAAGACATTGCATAGTTTTCCTATGCATTTGCTTATAAATGGCTTTCGTTAACAAACAGCCTTTTTAGAAAGACCCTGCGGCAAATACTTATTTTTACAATTTTTTCCTGAACATTTTTCTTTTGGTAAGGACATTTTTTGAAATAGCATTGGATTATGCTAAGTAAATACAATGGGGGCAATTCATCAAAGCATTTTTTGCCAGATTTCTGGATTCGTAAAGTCATAAATTTGTTACGCAATGCAAGGTTCTGCAAAAAAAGAGCAACTTTTGAAGATTTTACGCCATTTTTGCCCTTGGTCCGACAAAGTGGCATGACGGGGAGTGGCGACCCTTGCTTGTCAAATTCATCACAAGCCTTGACATTTGCTGTACTACAATTTTTACTCCAACATCTGCACTTCTTAATGGATCTAGTTACATAGTTACATAGTTACATAGTTATTAAGGTTGAAGGAAGACTTTAAGTCCATCTAGTTCAACCCATAGCCTAGCATGCCCTAACATGTTGATCCAGGGGAAGGCAAAAAAACCCCATGTGGTAAGAGTAAGCTCCATCATGGGGAAAAAAATTCCTTCCCGACTCCACATACGGCAATCAGACTAGTTCCCTGGATCAACGCCTTATCAAGGAATCTAATATATATACCCTGTAATATTATACTTTTCCAGAAAGGCATCCAGTCCCCTCTTAAATTGAAGCAATGAGTCACTCATTACAACATCATACGGCAGAGAGTTCCATAGTCTCACTGCTCTTACAGTAAAGAATTTGCGTCTGTTATTATGCTTAAACCTTCTTTCCTCCAGACGTAGAGGATGCCCCCTTGTCCCTGTCAGCGGTCTATGATTAAAAAGATCAGCAGAAAGGTCTTTGTACTGTCCCCTCATATATTTATACATTAACATAAGATCACCCCTTAGCCTTCGTTTTTCCAAACTAAATAGCCCCAAGTGTAATAACCTATCTTGGTATGGCAGACCCCCCAGTCCTCTAATAACCTTGGTCACTCTTCTCTGCACCCGCTCCAGTTCAGCTATGTCTTTCTTATACACCGGAGACCAGAACTGTGCACAGTATTCTAAGTGTGGTCGCACTAGTGACTTGTATAGAGGTAAAATTATGTTCTCCTCATGAGCATCTATGCCTCTTTTAATGCATCCCATTATTTTATTTGCCTTTGTAGCAGCTGCCTGACACTGGCCACTGAATATGAGTTTGTCATCCACCCATACACCCAGGTCTTTTTCATTGACGGTTTTGCCCAGCGTTTTAGAATTAAGCACATAGTTATACTTCTTATTACTTCTACCCAAGTGCATGACCTTACATTTATCCCCATTAAAGCTCATTTGCCATTTATCAGCCCAAGCTTCTAGTTTACATAAATCAGCCTGTAATATAAAATTATCCTCCCCTGTATTGATTACCCTGCAGAGTTTAGTGTCATCTGCAAATATTGAAATTCTACTCTGAATGCCCCCTACAAGGTCATTAATAAATATGTTAAAAAGAAGAGGGCCCAATACTGACCCCTGTGGTACCCCACTACTAACCGTGACCCAGTCCGAGTGTGCTCCATTAATAACCACCCTTTGTTTCCTATCCCTGAGCCAACTCTCAACCCACTTGCACATATTTTCCCCTATCCCCATTATTCTCATTTTATGTATCAACCTTTTGTGTGGCACTGTATCAAAAGCTTTTGAAAAGTCCATATACACTACATCTACTGGGTTCCCTTGGTCCAGACCGGAACTTACCTCTTCATAGAAGCTGATCAAATTAGTCTGACATGATCGGTCCCTAGTAAACCCGTGCTGATACTGGGTCATGAGGTTATTCCTCTTCAGATACTCCAGTATAGCATCCCTTAGAATGCCCTCCAGGATTTTACCCACAGTAGAGGTTAAGCTTACTGGCCTATAATTTCCGAGTTCAGTTTTTGTCCCCTTTTTGAATATTGGCACCACATTTGCTATACGCCAGTCCTGTGGTACAGACCCTGTTATTATGGACTCTTTAAAGATTAAAAATAATGGTCTATCAATGACTGTACTTAATTCCTGCAGTACTCGGGGGTGTATCCCATCCGGGCCCGGAGATTTGTCAATTTTTGTGATTTTTAGACGCCGCCGTACTTCCTGCTGGGTTAAGCAGGTAACATTAAATTGGGGATTATTATCACTAGTCATATTGGCTGCCATGGGATTTTCTTTTGTAAATACTGATGAAAAAAAGTCATTTAGCATATTGGCTTTTTCCTCATCCTCATCCACCATTTCACCCAGACTATTTTTAAGGGGGCCAACACTATCATTTTTTAGTTTCTTACTATTTATGTAGTTAAAGAATATTTTGGGGTTATTTTTGCTCTCTCTAGCAATGAGTCTCTCTGTCTCAATATTTGCTGCCTTGATTTGCTTTTTACATAATTTATTTAATTTTTTGTATTTATTTAAGGCCTCCTCACTACCTACTTCCTTTAAATCTCTAAATGCTTTCTTTTTGTCACTTATTGCGCCCCTTACAGCTTTATTTAGCCATATTGGTTTCCTCCTATTTCTAGTATGTTTATTCCCATACGGTATATACTGTGCACAGGTCCTATCCAGGATGCTAATAAATGTCTCCCATTTTCTTTGTGTATTTTTATGCCTCAGGATATCGTCCCAGTTAATTGCACCAAGATCCTCTCTCATCCGTTGGAAATTTGCCCTCCTGAAGTTTAGTGTCCTTGTCACACCTCTACTACACATCTTATTAAAGGAGACCTGAAAACGTATTATTTCGTTATCACTTTTCCCCAAGTAACCCCCAACCCTTATATTTGATATGCGGTCTGGCCTGTTGGTTAATATTAGGTCTAGCAGTGCCCCCCTTCTTGTTGGGTCCTGAACCAGTTGTGAAAGGTAATTGTCTCTCATAGTTGTCAAAAACCGATTACCTTTACTGGAACTGCAGGTTTCTGTTCCCCAATCTATTTCAGGGTAGTTGAAGTCCCCCATAATAATGACTTCTCCTTGAGTCGCAGCTTCATCTATTTGCTTTACGAGGATATTCTCCATTGCTTCCATTATTTTTGGAGATTTATAACAAACCCCTATAAGTAATTTATTATTTTTTCCCCCTCCCCTTATCTCCACCCACAGGGACTCTACATTTTCATTAGATTCACCTATATTATCACGCACGATGGGTTTTAAGGTCGATTTTACATACAGACACACCCCACTTCCTCGCTTATCTGTACGGTCATTTCTGAACAGACTATAGCCCTGCAAGTTAACAGCCCAGTCATGGCTCTCATCCAGCCATGTTTCAGATATCCCCACCATGTCATAATTATGTTCCAACAACATTAGTTCTAATTCGTCCATTTTGTTGGCGAGGCTTCTGGCATTAGTATACATGCACTTGATGTTCCTCTCTGTACCTCTATTCTTTCTCAAATTACTAACTGTTCTAACCCCACCCCCCATGCCACCGCCACCCCCAGCTTCCATATTTGTGCCCAGGTCTCTATCTGCACTATCTTCCCCTCCTATAAAATGAATACCCTCCCCCCCAATCCCTAGTTTAAACACTCCTCCAACCTTCTAACCATTTTCTCCCCCAGCACAGCTGCACCTTCCCCATTGAGATGCAGCCCATCCCTAGCGTAGAGCCTGTAGCCAACTGAGAAGTCGGCCCAGTTCTGCAGGAACCCAAACCCCTCCTTCCTACACCAATTCTTGAGCCACTTATTAACCTCCCTAATCTCCCGTTGCCTCTCTGGCGTGGCACGTGGTACAGGCAGTATTTCAGAAAATACCACGTTGGAGGTCCTTGCTTTCAGCTTGCAGCCTAATTCCCTGAAATCATCTTTAAGGACCTTCCACCTACCTCTAACTTTGTCATTTGTGCCAATGTGCACCATGACCGCTGGGTCCTCACCAGCCCCTCCCAGTAATCTGTCCACCCGATCAGCGATGTGTCGGACTCGAGCGCCAGGTAGGCAGCACACCGTTCGACGATCCCTGTCTTTGTGACAGATTGCCCTATCTGTTCCCCTAATAATTGAGTCCCCCACTACCAGCACCTGTCTGGCCTACCCTGCTCTCCTATTTCCCTCCTTACTGGAGCAGTCACTCCTCCGGCTTTCAGAGGACATGCCTGGCTGCAGCAGTGCTACCCCTGTACTGGCACCCCCCTCATCTGCCAACTTAGCAAACTTATTGGGGTGTGCCAGATCAGGACTAGCCTCCCTGGCACTCTTCCCTCTACCCCGCTTCCTAACTGTCACCCAGCTAACTGCCTCACTGTCCTGCAGCTCCATCCTACCATCCCCCTCCTCATCTATCCCATTGAGCGTCTGCTCTGTGAGCAGAAGACTCCTCTCCATATTGTCTATGGATCTCAGTGTTGCCAGCTGCACATTTAGATCCAGTATCTGGGTTTCCAAATGCACAACGTGCTCACATCTCGCACAGCAGTATGCACCCTCGACCGGCTGATCAAGAACTGCATACATGTGGCAAGATGTGCACTGGATGGCATTAACAATTGTGGAGCACATTTCCTAATGGGGATTGCACCAGACAGAAATGTTAAATAAAAAAAAAAAATACAAAGTATTAATTAACACTTGGAACAGCAATTCCTCCTTTGGAAACTCCCTGATTCCAAAGTCACTGAGTCACAAGTCACACTTACCGCCGTTCACACTTACGCTCAGGTCACACTCAGCTCGCTCACACTCGCTATGCTGAAGATTTAAAGATTTTTTTTTTTTCTTCCTCTATTTCCCTTCAACAACAAGCCTCCTTGCTGTTCAAATGCACTTCCAAAAAGGACTTGAGCCCCAAACAGCTGCCCCTTATAAACCCTTGATTATGACCGCCCACCCTAAGTTAACCCCTTGTGAATATAGCTACTCCCAATTCAACAACTCACACAAATTCACACAGGTATTTGTTAAAGGCCTTCCAAATACCTCTTCACTGAGTCACAAGTCACACTTACCGCCGTTCACACTTACGCTCAGGTCACACTCAGCTCGCTCACACTCGCTATGCTGAAGATTTAAAGATTTTTTTTTTTCTTCCTCTATTTCCCTTCAACAACAAGCCTCTTTGCTGTTCAAATGCACTTCCAAAAAGGAAGTCCGCTCAAACACGCTCCCTCACCGGTCTTTATGAATCGGGACCAATAAGTATAATTTGACAATTGAAACAAAAATATTAATCAATCTGTTGTGACAAAGTTACTGGCAAGATATTGGAGGGGGAATACATTTCTCAGGCTATTGGCTTCAGTGAATTGAAACCCAGAATTTTGCTCAGGCACACTATGTGTTAGAGGGGTTAATCAGCCATTTTAAGGGCTGGGTTTTTGTGGACAACCATAGAGGGGCTAGGTGGCTGTGCACCTTATCTCCACCCCAGGATGTGGTCTGGGGTTTAAATAGTAGGCCTCCTGAGGAATTCTGGGTTTCAATGCACTGAAGCCAATAACCTCATGCTGTTCCTGTTTCCTCGTACCCATTTGACTTCCAGCCCTAAGGCCCTGAACTGTTGGTCTCTCCTTGAACTAGTTTCTGAAACAACCTCACCAAACTCCATCTAGCTCTCTAACTGACTAAGTTAGGAAGTGTCCCAACTACACTTACTCTTGTTCCTCCCAACTTAGAAATCCCCTTATTTCCTTAAAGGTACCGTCACACTAAGCGACGCTGCAGTGATACAGACAACGATGCCGATCGCTGCAGCGTCGCTGTTTGGTCACTGGAGAGCTGTCACACAGACCGCTCTCCAGCGACCAACTATGCCGAGGTCCCTGGGTAACCAGGGTAAACATCGGGTTGCTAAGCGCAGGCCCGCGCTTAGTAACCCGATGTTTACCCTGGTTACCAGTGTAAAATGTAAAAAAACAAACACTACATACTCACCTTCACGTCCCTCGCCGTCCGCTTCCTGCACTGACTGAGCGCCGGCCCTAACAGCAGAGCGGTGACGTCACCGCTGTGCTGTACTTTCACTTTGCGGCCGGCCGGAGCTCACAGTCAGTGCTGGAAGCGGACGGCGAGGGACGTGTGACAGACATCAGAGGGTGAGTATGTACTATTTGTTTTTTTACATTTTACACTGGTAACAAGGGTAAACATCGGGTTACTAAGCGCGGCCCTGCGCTTAGTAACCCGATATTTACCCTGGTTACCATTGTAAAACATCGCTGGTATCGTTGCTTTTGCTGTCAAACACAACGATACACGGCGATCTGACGACCAAATAAAGTTCTGAACTTTAATCAACGACCAGCGATATCACAGCAGGATCCTGATCGCTGCTGCCTGTCACACTCAACGATATCGCTATCCAGGACGCTGCAACGTCACGGATCGCTAGCGATATTGTTTAGTGTGACGGTACCTTAACCAGTTCTATCTTAACCTTACCTAATTTCCTAATCTACAGTGCCCTCTGTACTAAACCCTATACTACCGGTTACTATTGCTCTTACTAAATCCTACACTTGTACTTTAATTTCCTAACTCTAACCCTAGTCCCATAAAGATACATACAGTAACTATACATTACACATACATCATCACATAATAAACCATCTTACATGTAAAACCTACCCATTTTACTAGGAAGTGATGCAGGGTATGACTTGACCCCAACATACCCTTACACATGGGTGAAACATGTTAGACAAACTTTGTACTTCAGACTTCCATTCGTGGTTCATCTGTCTTTAACTGATCCATTTCTAAGAGTCAACAAATAACAAAAAATCAGTCTACCTGCTCCAGTGAATAAAAATGGATAAAAAAAGGAGCAACTAGGATGACACTTGAGAATAACATTGGTCTGTTCCTCTCAGATGGTAACACTCAGGGTTGTCAACTGTCGAGAAACTTCAGGACAGTCCTTAAAGGGCCACTGTCACCCCCTCCAGCCATTATAAACTAAAAGAGCCACCTTGTGCAGCAGTAATGCTGCAGTCTAACAAGGTGGCTCTTTTAGTTTTTGATTCAGTTATTCCCTCAATAAAGCGTTTTAAAATTTGTACAAAATAACCTGTCCTTAGACCTGGAGGCGGTCCAAAGCTTCCTCTGTGAATCTCCCAACGGCTGTCACTCTTCTCTTCTGGGGATGTGGTCGCCGCCCCCTGCGCGCTGTTTCTTCTTAAATCCAGCGCCTGCGCTGTGCGTGCCTGCCTGGGACAGGTGCAGTCTTCATTGTCCGTCATAGGTCAGATGCAGGGTGCCTGACTGCGCCTGTGTGGGCAGTGCAGCCACCCTGTTGCTGAATCCCCGCCCCGCACTGTGTTATTCATTATGCACAGTGCGGGGCTGGGGTTCCTGGGCATGCGCACTGCGCTGTTCAGACGCTCCCCCGGTCCCCCGCCTTTCCAAATTTTTCCCTCAAAATTGATTTGCATCTAGAACATTTGCTGTAAATCGCAGGTACTTCAAATGCCCTGAGAACATGTTTATACCACTAGGAGGTTTTCACGGACTGTATCCAACCTCTTTCAAGACCTTCAATGCAAACACAGCCTAAAACACAACATAAAGTTTGATACAATTTCAATTTACAACTAATCGATTTGTTCCTCACTACTATCTATCATCAGTATCAGTATTTAGGACAGCAAGAATAGAGCTGCAAACTGCGCTACACTAGCTATGAGATCCTACACAGACAGCCGTTAGTGTGTACATATTCTTATACATCCAGTTGTACAATCTTTCTGTACCCAACTCCAGACTCTCCAAAAATTTCAAATGCTAATACATTGGACTAAGATAATTTTGAGCTGGAATTTTGACTTTGCCCTTTTTTGGGGGATTTTATCTTGAGACCATATCTGGAAGACATGAAGCTATTACCATACACAGCAGAGAGTAAAAAGAACACCATGGTACAGCAGAGACTGTGTAATGCTCTGAGCAATTATTTACTGAGAATCTTTAGATCCTGGCATTCACATAGATGTTACTATGACACATACTCTTAAATAGGAGCTGATCTGCATTTCTTAGAGGCGGCCGCTACACATTGAATGTAGTTAGTAGTGATGAGCGAATGTGCTTGCCACTATTCGTTACTCGGGGTACTCGCCGAGCAGTGAGCATTTCCGGGATTATTCGGCGGTAACTGCAGTCTCCACCCAGAAGTTTTGGCGGACTTTAGAGACCCAATCACGGTGCAGGGATTGTCTGCCAGGCCAAGAAACGCCGCAGCCATCTTTGTTGTGGTTGTGCAGTGATTGGCTGGGCCGTACAGCATCTTTCCGAGTATAAGAGACCAGGCGCCGCCCTGCTCGCCGCATTCTGTTCCTGTTTCAGCGAGAGTTGGGAGAGCTGCTGCTGAGATAGGGTCAGAATCGTGGTTTTTAGAGTTAGTGTAGGTCTACAACTCTTACATCCACAACTCCTGAGAAACCAACAGTCCTTTTTAGGGCTAATTCGTGGGTCCCGATATAGCAGCGCTAGGTAGGCAGGGCACGGCATATCCACATCAGTGCAAGGCCTTTAGGCACTGTATGTGCGTCCATTGCTCCCACTGTATCCTTCCCAAAGCTCCATAACTGTCTGCTGCTGCTGCAGCTTCTTTACTGTCTATAAAAACGTGTTTTTTTTCCAAAAATCCCCCCCCCAAAAAAATAAAAAAAAATATACAGTCTGTTCTGTCAGACTGAGGCCTGTTGAAAAGTGATAGTTTGTCAGGCATACGTAGCATAGTTGTGTGTGCTACCCTTGTGTCCCTTTTTTTTTTTCTTGGTGTTTTAAATTCACCAAAAAAGGCCTCATATATCTCTGTGCTCTAAGTTTGGGCATTGGAGGCTGGTGTACTTAATTTGTGGCTGTGTGATACTCAGACTGCAGTCACACTATCAGTATTTGGTCAGTATTTTACATCAGTATTTGTAAGCCAAAACCAGGAGTGGAAAAATTAGAGGAAAAGTATAATAGAAACATATGCACCACTTCTGCATTTATCACCCACTCCTGGTTTTGGCTTACAAATACTGATGTAAAATACTGACCAAATACTGCTAGTGTAACGGCAGCCTCAAATTGTATACAGCGCCATTCAGCCTAAAAATTTTTTGAAAGGCCACAGATTTGCCAGTGTGGTATTTCTGTTACAGCCGTCATATATATCTGCTCCAAGTTTTGCCATTCGAGGCCAGTGTACTTATTTTTTGGCTGTGTGATACTCAAATTCTATACAGCGCTATTCAGCCTAAAATTTTTTTTAAAGGCCACAGATTTGCCATTGTGGTAATTCTGTTACAGCCGTCATATATCTCTGCTCCAAGTTTTGGCATTGGAGGCCGGTGCACTTATTTTTTGGCTGTGAGATGCTCAAATCCTATACAGCGCTATTTAGCATAAATTAACTTGAAAAAAAAAATTTGAATAAAGTCTGTGAGGTCAGGCTGAGGCCTGCCTGGTGTTTGGGTTTGAAAAATCGTAGATTTGCAGGCATACTGATCACATATTATTTCGCTACTAATAAAGACATTTGTGTTGAGCATTTGAAATAGTGCAGTAGTCCATTTAAAATGGGCAAGGCAAGGGGCAAGGGACGGGGAAGTGGATGTGATGCTGATGGTGTATCCAGAGGACGAGGCTGTGGGCAAGGTGAAAGTGGGCAACAACAAAGACCCACATCTTCTCGCTCGACCTTCCTGTCCCAGTTTCTAGGGGACTGCAGCACACCACTATTGAAGCCAGAGCAGTGTGAAACGGTTGTTGGTTGGATAGCGGTTAATGCTTCCAGTCACTTAGCCACCACCACCACCTTGTCTTCCACATGGTCAAGTTTGAGTAGCCATGAGTGTGGCCAGGATATTCCTCACCCTGATCCTCCTTCCTCCCATCATGCCGAGTGCCCTGAGACAACTGATCCCACACTTGGACACTCTGAAGAGCTGTTCAGTTTTCCATTTCAAGATTCAGAAATTTCTGACGGTCTGGCAGGAGGACATGCACAGCGGGGACAGCGGCACAAATAGGGAAGGTGGCATATCCCCCAACAGGCAGTAAGAAGCAGTGTGGTGGCCACAGACAGAAGGCGTCCATCCGTTCCCCGTAACATCAACATGAGTGAAGTTGCCATTCCACCTGTGAGATCTTCCTGAGTCTGGCTACTTTTTTAAAGACTCTGCTGAAAACCCCAAACAGGCCATTTGCAGCACCTGCCATGCCCGCATCAGAAGGGGTAGCAAAACAACCAGCCTGACCACCACCAGCATGATCAGGCACATGCAAGCAAAGCATCCAACTTTGTGGGCCGAACCCCAGGCTCCAGGACCACTGCCTGCTGGTCACACCACTGCTTCTACCACTGTTTTGCATAGAAGCCAATCCCCAGTGCACCTTGCATGTGAAGATGCCTCTAGCCCTGCACCTGTTGTGGCCCACAGTCAAGCAGCACCATCAGCAAACATGTCCACGTCCTTGTCCCAGCACAGCGTTCAGTTGTCTGTAACCCAGCCCCACAGGCCACAGTCCTCAATTCTAATATTTCTTTTCTGCTTGCGCTAGAAATGCTGCCTTTTAGGCTTGTTGAGACGGAAGCTTTCCGTAACCTGATGGTGGCGGCCGTCCCAAAGTACTCAGTCCCAGTCGCCACTATTTCTCCCAGTGTGCTGTATCGGCATTACACCAGCATGTGTCCCACAATATTACCCGTGCCCTCAGCAATGCTGTTACCGGGAAAGTCCACCTAACCACGGACACGTGGACAAGTGCTTGTGGGCAGGGAATGTACATCTCAATGACGGCACACTGGGTTAACATAGTGGAAGCCGGGACCCAGTCGGACCTTGGGATGGAACACATCCTGCCCACACCGAGGATTGCTGGCCCTACGTCAATCAGGGTTGCCCCCACAGTCTACAGCTCCTGCAACTCTTCATCCACCTCTTCATTCTCCATGTCTGAAATCAGCACATCAGTCAGAAGCTGGAAGCACTGTAGCACTGCCTCAGCCAAGCGGCAACAGGCTGTGCTGAAGCTAATCTGCATAGGTGACAAAATGCACAATGCAGAAGAGGTGTGGACCGCGCTGAAAGAGCAGTCAGATGTTTGGATGACACTGCAGAACCTACAGCCAGGCACGGTCGTGTGTGCCAATGGCCGTAACCTGGTGGCGGCTCTGAGGCAAGGTGAGCTCACACACGTACCTTGCTTGGCCCATGTGCTTAACCTCATGGTTCAACGTTTTCTGAAAAGCTACCCAGAGCTGCTGAATCTGCTATTGAAAGTACGCTGTCTGCCGATTTTAGAAAGTCAGCTACAGCTTCAGCTGCCCTTGCCGTGCTACAGCAGCGGTTTCAGCTTCCAGCTCACCGACTGTTGTGTGATGTCCCCACGCGCTGGAACTCTACTCTGCATATGTTGGAAAGGATTTGTGAGCAGAAGAGGGCCGTTGTTGACTACCAACATCAACAAGGCCGTCGAATTTCAGGCCAGACTCCACAGATATGACCTCAGGCGTGGACATGGATGTCAGACATGTGTAACATCCTCCAAAACTTTGAGGACTGCACCAAGATGGTGAGTGGCGTTGACGCCATAATTAGCATCACCATCCCGCTTCTCAGCATTCTAAAAAATTCTCTGCTCACAATCAAAGAGGATGCATTGCAGGCGGAGCACGAGGACATGGAGCAAGGAAACATACAGGGGGATTACACTCAGCCAACCTCATGTCTTCTCAGCATGGATTGGTAGGCAATGAGGAAGAGGAGGAGGAGGAAGAACAGGAGCTACTTTCTTGCGCTATAGTCGGTACTACAAACACATCTGTATTAGCGTCTGTTCAGCAGGGATGGCCTGAAGACAGGGAGAAGGAGGATGAGGATGAGGAGGACAGCATGGTCAGTCGTCCTGTTAGTGAGGACACAGAAGTCTTGCCTGCTAGCAGTCTGGTACGCATGGCTGACTTTATGTTGCGCTACATTTCACGTGATCCTCGATTTATCAAAATTTTGGGTGACACTCATTACTGGTTGGTGACACTTCTAGACCCATGCTACAAGGAAAACTTTCAATTTCTTCTGCCTGAGGCAGAGAGGTGTATAAAAATGTTGCAGTACCACAGGGCCCTTGTAGCGGAATTACTCAGAAAATTCCCATGTGAGAATACTGGCAGCAGAAGTCAGAGTTTGTTGTGCATCCAAGGACTCCAAGCGAAAGAGACAGAAGTACAATCCAGCTCAGGCAGGGGAACAATGGCCAAGTTCTGGGACAGTTTTCTCATTGTGGCGGCACAGAGGCAAGGGGTGCTGTCACAAGAAATGCAATGTTTGGGAAGATGGTGAGGGAGTACCTTGCAGATCATACAAACGTCCTCCGTGATTCCTCTGTGCCTTTTAATTATTGGGTATCCAAGCTGGACACGTGGCATGAACTGGCTCTCTACGCCTTGGAGGTCCTGGCCTGCCCTGCTGCTATCGTTCTGTCAGATAGGGTTTTTAGTGCCACTGGTGGAATTATAACAGATAAGCGCATCCGCCTGTCAACTGAAAATGCTGACAGGCTGACTCTTATCAAAATGAACAAGGCCTGGATTGGGAAAGACTTCTGTACACCACCAAGTGAAACCAGCAAAACATAACCTCAAATACATTCTCTGTTTTGGGGAGGTTTATTCTCATGCACCTGTTTACAACCACACATGGGTATGCGCTTCCAGATTTGGTCTGTTTGTTTTTATCCTCCTCCTTATCCTCATCCTCCTCATCCAGAACCACTATATCACCAGGGTGAACGTTGTCTGTACGGTGCATTTTGGACAAGGCTGCTGTGATGGCACTCTTTTATTTTTGAAAAAAAAGGACAACACATTTGGGAATTTGGCATGACATTTCTTTGGGCCTACTTCTTAACTTGGTCTCCTGCAATCTGTCCTGTACCTGCCAGTAGATCACCAGAGTGAACGTGCTCTGTACGGTGCATGTTGGCCAAGGGACCTGTGAGGCCACTCTTTTCTTTTTTTAAAAAAAGGATTTTACTTTGGGGAATTGGGCATGACATTACATTGGGCCGACTTCCTAACTCGGTCTCTGAAATCTAAAATGTACCTGCCACTAGATCACCAGGGTGAACGTGCTCAGTACTGTTATAGGCCGTTGAAGTTTGGGCTAGGGGCATGCGATGGCACTAGTGTATTTTTAACAAAAGTACCCCTATTGGGGAATTGTTTGGCAGATCATGCACTGTATTAAAAGTCTCAGAGACCCACACCACTACATTAGCCCTAATTCTTATCTCTGTCTCCTGCAATGTCTCTTCCTTATCTCCAACGACATGACCAGGGTGCACGTGCTCACTACTGTTATAGCCCGGTCATTTGGGCACGGGGACTATGAAGGCACTATTTCATTTTGTAAAAACAAGACCCCACATTGGGGAATTGGGCATTACATTACATTGGGCCTACTTCTTAAGTCTGTCTCCTGCAATGTGTCTTTTAACTGCAACTAGATGACCAGGGTGAACAAGGTCTGTATGGGACATTTAGGTGTGGGGGCTGTGATGGAACTATTTTAATCAGTCCAAAAAGGACCCCACATTGGGGAATTGGGCATGGCATTCCATTGGGCCTACTTCTTAACTCTGACTCCTGCAATGTCTCTTGTTTAACTGCCACTAGATCACCAGGGTGAACGTGCTTTGTACTGTTATAGGCCGCTATATTTGTTTCTCTCCTTGTAAGCCTTAACTTTGTCTGCCTCAAATGTACAAATGGAGAATATACAAATGGTGATTTGTAAACAAGGTTGAAATACTGTATACCGAATGCATTCAGACAATCACATAGCTTCATTTCTTGAAAAACATTTAGAGATGTTACAGACAATGCTCATAGTGACACAATCTTGACAAATGTTTGTTTATTCACTTCACAAACAGTTCTAAGCCTCTATATGTTTGCTGTTTGTCATTGTAAAACATTAAAGTTTACTGAAGCTATGCCTGTGGTGGTTTGATCAAAATCCTTGGGCTTTTATTTTCTAGGGGTTTATGGCCCCTTGTCTGATGACTCCATGATATCTCAGTTTCATCCAACCTTGAAAAGTGGCCACGTGAAGGTGTGGGTGAAACTAGAGTTACTACATAGTGTTATTCACTATGTAAGACCAGAGAAACATGAGTAAGACAGATGCCAAAACTGGGGTACCTGTACATGTATAGTGTGCTGATACCTGCATAATTGGGGACGCCCATGCAGTGTAGGTAATCTCCCAGGTGTTCTCTGTCTTGGTGTTGTGCTTCTCTAATATTCCAGACAGATGATGTTTAAAAGCCTCTTGGTGATGATCTAACTATACTGCATGTAGTTAATCTTCATATATACGTAATATCAGATTTATTTAATCCTTATATGTACTTATTAACCTGTGTATGTTAACACATACAAAAGTGTACGCACTCACACTATTCAATCATACTATTTCTTGAATTTTGTAATTTGCAATAAAATTGCCTTGCATTGCAAGTATTTGCCTTTTTTAAAGCCGTATCTGAAACTTAGTGTTAAAAATATGTCAAATAAAATTGCAAAATTCTCCTGTAAATAATTGTGCAAAGAGGGAAGCATCATACCATTAAAAAATACGAGTGAATTTTCCTGGGCCCATCCAGTATGTGGGTTCCAAGGCCTAATGGGGTGCATATGACTGACTATGTAGCAGGGCTCACCTTCCTGCCAATGTATAAAACCATGGAGTATGGAGCACAAAATGCATATTGTGAAGTGGATTTTCCTGGGCTCATCCACTATGTGGGTTTCTAGGCCTAATGGGGTGCATATGACTATGCAGCAGGGCTGGCCTTGCCACCAATGTGTAAAACAGAGGAGTACGCAGTACAAAATGCATATTGTGAAGTGGATTTTCATGGGCCCACCCAGTATGTGGGTTCCAAGGCCTAATGGGGTGCATATGACTGTGCAGCAGGGCTCGGCTTTCTGCCAATGTATAAAACAAAGGAGTATGGAGCACAAAATGCATATTGTGAAGTGGATTTTCATGGGCACATCCACTATGTGGGTTCCAAGGCCTAATGGGGTGCATATGACTATGCAGCATGGCTCGCCTTCCTGCCAAAATATAAAACAAAGGAGTATGGAGCACAAAATGCATATTGTGAAGTGGATTTTCATGGGCCCATCCAATATGTGGGTTCCAAGGCCTAATGGGGTGCATATGACTATGCAGCAGGGCTCGCCTTCCTGTCAATGTATAAAACAAAGGAGTATGGAGCACAAAATGCATATTGTGAAGTGGATTTTCATGGGCCCATCCAGTATGTGGGTTCCAAGGCCTAATGGGGTGCATATGACTATGCAGCAGGGCTCACCTTCCTGGCAATGTACAAAACCAAGGAGTATGGAGCACAAAATGCATATTGTGATGTGGATTTTCATGGGCCCATCCAGTATGTGGGTTCCAAGGCCTAATGGGGTGCATATGACTATGCAGCAGGGCTCGCCTTCCTGGCAATGTATAAAACCAAGGAGTATGGAGCACAAAATGCATTTGGGAAGTGGATTTTCCTAGGCCCATCCACTATGTGGGTTCCAAGGCGTATTGGGGTGCGTATGAATTGGTAGCAGGTCAGGCCTTGCATTCAATGCAACATTTTTTCAGGAGGCCCTCTTGGACATCTTATGAAAGGGGTATTGTGGTGAGTCTTCATTCTTGGCAGCCCATCCACTCACAGCATAGGCTACAACAGCTTAGCAGACCCACTGTTTCATAATGGCCCTTTAAGAAGATTAATGCCGCCTGATGCACCAGAAAAAATAGGCCCTGTGACTTTAAGAGTCCCTCCTTTGTAAATGAAGAGGGGTCTGCTTATGTGTCACACACAACATGGCCAGCTAGGGGTGTTAAATGTTACAATGACATTTCCCAGTGAATGCATTTTTAGTGGTTGAAAGCAATGTTAAATTTGAAAAACGCTTCAAAAACGCAGCGTCTGAACTAATCCTAAGTGGGAGAGGAAATTTTTGGTCTGGGGTTAAATATTTGGCCTTACAGGCAAGCCATTAACCTGCAAAGGATGTACCTTGACATATTTCCAAGCAAAACTCGTTTTGGTTTCGTTTTCATGTGTTTTTTGTGGCACCGGGAAAAATGGCATGAAAAAAATTATTAAGGCTGTGAACTAGGAGTCCGGAATGCTTCCAGGGGCGATCCCCATGAGGTCCCTGTGTCATTTGAGCAGTGTTTCCATCATTTTCAGACATTTTTGGACCTTAAAAGGACCCAAGGGGGGATCACGGTAAAAATACTCGGGTCTCCCATAGACTTACATTGGGCCCGTTGTTCTGGCCGAGTACCTGATTATTCCAATTTGCTCAACCCAAGCAATGAGTACCCGAGCATTTTAGTGCTCGCCCATCACTAGTAGTTATGCTGTTCAGCTCTTTTCATTGTCTACATCCATTTGCCACGAGAGATAATGTTAGGCTCACCTAGTGAGGTAGATCCTCCAAGCCTCCAGGTCTAGGTGGGCACAGGAGAAATGGTGGCAGAGATACTGGAGGCCACAGACAGAGAGCAGAGGTCCTGGAGACTGCAGGCAGACAGGCAACTAAGGTAGTGGAAGCTACAAGCAGACAGGTAACTAAGGTACTGGAAGCCACAGGCAGACAGGTAACTAAGGTACTGGAAGCCACAGGCAGACAGGTAATTAAGGTACTGGAAGCCACAGGCAGACAGGTAACTAAGGTACTGGAAGCCACAGGCAGACAGGTAACTAAGGTACTGGAAGCAACAGGCAGACAGTTAATAAAGGTACTGGAAGCAAAAGGCAGACAGGTAACTAAGGTACTGAAAGCTACAGGCAGACAGGTAACTGTTGTGAATTTGGATTCTGGGCTCCCCCGGTGGCTACTGGTGGAATTGAACTGGTGTCTTCATCTTCTCTGTTCACCTGTTCCCATCAAGATGTGGGAGTCGCTATATAGCCTTGCTGCTCTGTTAGTTGCTTGCCGGTCAACAATGTTATCAGAAGCCTCTCTGTGCTTGTTCCTGCTCCTAGACAACTACTAGATAAGTTGGACTCTTGTCCATGTTTGTTTTTGCATTTTGTTCCAGTTCACAGCTGTAGTTTCGTTACTGTGTCTGGAAAGCTCTTGTGAACGGGAATTGCCACTCTGGTGTTATGAGTTAATGCCAGAGTTTTAAAGTAATTTCTGGATGGTGTTTTTGATAGGGTTTTCAGCTGACCATGAAAGTGTCCTTTCTGTCTTCTGCTATGTAGTAAGTGGACCTCAAATTTGCTAAACCTATTTTCATACTACGTTTGTTATTTCATCTCAACTCACCGCCAATACATGTGGGGGGCCTCTGTCTCCTTTCGGGGTATTTCTCTAGAGGTGAGCTAGGACTAATATTTTCCTCTGCTAGCTTTATTTAGTCCTCCGGCTGGGCTGGGCATCTAGAATCAACGTAGGCATGCTACCCGGCCACTGCTAGTTGTGCGTTAGGTTTAGTTCATGGTCAGCTCAGTTCCCATCTTCCAAGAGCTAGTTCCTATATATGCTTATGCTATGTTCTCTTGCCATTGAGATCATGACAGTTTGACCGGCCCGCAAAGTGTTAATTTTTTGGGCTGAAGCAGGAGAAAAAGAAGTGTTGAAGGGAAATTTTTTTTTTTTTTTTTTTTCCCCTCAGAGTTTTGCTGCCTAGCCCTTAATTGCTGTCTAGCTGCTTCTTACCTCCTCTTAACCCTTGAATGGCTCTGTATCCACCTGTTTGTAATGGATCTTCAGAGTGTAACTGCAGGTTTGAATAATCTCGCCACGAAGGTACAAAATTTGCAAGATTTTGTTTGTCATGCACCTGTATCTGAGCCGAGAATTCCTTTGCCGGAATTTTTCTCGGGGAATAGATCCGGGTTTCAGAATTTTCGAAATAATTGCAAATTATTTTTGTCTCTGAAATCTCGCTCTGCCGGAGACCCTGCACAGCAGGTCAGGATTGTGATTTCCTTGCTCCGGGGCGACCCTCAAGACTGGGCTTTTTCATTGACACCAGGGAATCCTGCGTTGCTCAATGTGGATGCGTTTTTTCTGGCCTTGGGGTTGCTTTATGACGAACCTCATTTGGAGCTTCAGGCAGAAAAAACTTTGATGTCCCTATCTCAGGGGCAAGATGAAGCGGAAATTTACTGCCAAAGATTCCGTAAATGGTCTGTGCTTACTCAGTGGAATGAGTGCGCCCTGGCGGCGACTTTCAGAGAGGGTCTCTCTGATGCCATTAAGGATGTTATGGTGGGGTTCCCTGTGCCTGCGGGTCTGAATGAGTCCATGACAATGGCTATTCAGATCGATAGGCGTTTGCGGGAGCGCAAACCAGTGCACCATCTGGCGGTGTCCACTGAGAAGTCGCCAGAGAGTATGCAGTGTGATAGAATTCTGTCCCGAAGCGAGCGGCAGAATTTTAGACGGAAAAATGGGTTGTGTTTCTATTGTGGTGATTCTACTCATGTTATATCAGCATGCTCTAAGCGCACTAAAAAGCTTGGTAAATCTGTTTCCATTTGCACCTTACCGTCTAAATTTATTCTATCTGTGACCCTGATTTGCTCTTTGTCATCTATTACCACGGACGCCTATGTCGACTCTGGCGCCGCTTTGAGTCTTATGGATTGGTCCTTTGCCAAACGCTGTGGGTATGATTTAGAGCCTTTGGAGACTCCTATTCCTCTGAAGGGGATTGACTCCACCCCATTGGCTAATAATAAACCACAATACTGGACACAAGTAACTATGCGTATTAATCCGGATCACCAGGAGATTATTCGCTTTCTGGTGCTGTCTAATCTACATGATGATTTGGTGCTAGGATTGCCTTGGCTGCAATCTCACAACCCAGTCCTCGACTGGAGAGCTATGTCTGTGTTGAGCTGGGGATGTAAGGGGGCTCATGGGGATGTACCTGTGGTTTCCATTTCATCATCCATTCCCTCTGAAATTCCTGAGTTCCTGTCTGACTATCGTGACGTCTTTGAAGAATCCAAGCTTGGTTCGTTACCTCCGCACCGAGAGTGCGATTGTGCCATAGATTTAATCCCGGGTAGTAAATACCCAAAGGGTCGTTTATTTAATCTGTCTGTGCCTGAACATGCTGCTATGCGAGAATATATAAAGGAGTCCTTGGAAAAGGGACATATTCGTCCATCGTCATCTCCCTTAGGAGCCGGTTTTTTCTTTGTGTCAAAAAAAGACGGCTCTTTGAGACCATGTATTGATTATCGGCTTTTGAATAAAATCACTGTTAAATATCAATACCCATTGCCGTTGCTGACTGATTTGTTTGCTCGCATAAAGGGGGCCAAGTGGTTCTCTAAGATTGACCTTCGTGGGGCGTATAATTTGGTGCGAATCAGGCAGGGGGATGAGTGGAAAACCGCATTTAATACGCCCGAGGGCCACTTTGAGTATTTAGTGATGCCTTTTGGTCTTTCTAATGCTCCGTCAGTTTTCCAGTCCTTTATGCATGATATTTTTCGCGATTATTTGGATAAATTTATGATTGTGTATCTGGATGATATTCTGATTTTTTCGGATGACTGGGACTCTCATGTCCAGCAAGTCAGGAGGGTTTTTCAGGTTTTGCGGTCTAATTCTTTGTGTGTGAAGGGTTCTAAGTGTGTTTTTGGGGTACAGAGGATTTCCTTTTTGGGATATATTTTTTCCCCCTCTTCCATTGAAATGGATCCTGTCAAGGTTCAAGCTATTTGTGATTGGACGCAGCCCTCTTCTCTTAAGAGTCTTCAGAAATTTTTGGGCTTTGCTAACTTTTATCGTCGATTTATTGCTGGTTTTTCGGATATTGCTAAGCCATTGACCGATTTGACTAAGAAGGGTGCTGATGTTGCTGATTGGTCCCCTGATGCTGTGGAGGCCTTTCGGGAGCTTAAGCGCCGTTTTTCCTCTGCCCCTGTGTTGCGTCAGCCTGATGTTGCTCTACCTTTTCAGGTTGAGGTCGACGCTTCTGAGATCGGAGCTGGGGCAGTGTTGTCGCAGAAAAGTTCTGACTGCTCCGTGATGAGGCCTTGTGCCTTCTTTTCCCGTAAATTTTCGCCCGCTGAGCGGAATTATGATGTTGGGAATCGGGAGCTTTTGGCCATGAAGTGGGCTTTTGAGGAGTGGCGCCATTGGCTTGAGGGGGCCAGACATCAGGTGGTGGTATTGACTGACCACAAAAATTTGATTTATCTTGAGACCGCCAGGCGCCTGAATCCTAGACAGGCGCGCTGGTCATTATTTTTCTCTCGGTTTAATTTTGTGGTGTCATACCTACCGGGTTCTAAGAATGTTAAGGCGGATGCCCTTTCTAGGAGTTTTGAGCCTGACTCGCCTGGTAACTCTGAGCCCACAGGTATCCTTAAGGATGGAGTGGTATTGTCAGCCGTTTCTCCAGACCTGCGGCGGGCCTTGCAGGAGTTTCAGGCGGAGAGACCTGATCGTTGCCCACCTGATAAACTGTTTGTTCCTGATGATTGGACCAGTAGAGTCATCTCTGAGGTTCATTCTTCTGCGTTGGCAGGTCATCCTGGCATTTTTGGTACCAGGGATTTGGTGGCAAGGTCCTTCTGGTGGCCTTCCCTGTCACGAGATGTGCGAGGCTTTGTGCAGTCTTGTGACGTTTGTGCTCGGGCCAAGCCTTGTTGTTCTCGGGCTAGTGGATTATTGTTGCCCTTGCCTATTCCTAAGAGGCCTTGGATGCACATCTCGATGGATTTTATTTCAGATCTGCCTGTTTCTCAGAAGATGTCTGTCATCTGGGTGGTGTGTGACCGTTTTTCTAAGATGGTCCATTTGGTTCCTCTGCCCAAGTTACCTTCTTCTTCCGAGTTGGTTCCTCTGTTTTTTCAAAATGTTGTTCGTTTGCATGGTATTCCTGAGAATATCGTTTCTGACAGAGGGACCCAATTCGTGTCTAGATTTTGGCGGGCATTCTGTGCTAGGATGGGCATAGATTTATCTTTTTCGTCCGCTTTCCATCCTCAGACGAATGGCCAGACCGAGCGGATTAATCAGACCCTGGAGACATATCTGAGGTGTTTTGTGTCTGCTGACCAGGATGATTGGGTTGCTTTTTTGCCATTGGCGGAGTTCGCTCTCAATAATCGGGCCAGCTCTGCCACGTTGGTGTCCCCGTTTTTCTGTAATTCGGGGTTTCATCCTCGATTTTCCTCTGGTCAGGTGGAATCTTCGGATTGTCCTGGAGTGGATGCTGTGGTGGAGAGATTGCATCAGATCTGGGGGCAGGTGGTGGACAATTTGAGGTTGTCCCAGGAGAAGACTCAGCTTTTTGCCAACCGCCACCGTCGTGTTGGTCCTCGGCTTTCTGTTGGGGATTTGGTGTGGTTGTCTTCTCGTTTTGTCCCTATGAGGGTCTCTTCTCCTAAGTTTAAGCCTCGGTTTATCGGCCCGTATAAGATATTGGAGATTCTTAACCCTGTTTCCTTCCGTTTGGACCTCCCTGCATCCTTTTCTATTCATAACGTTTTTCATCGGTCATTATTGCGCAGGTATGAGGTACCGGTTGTGCCTTCCGTTGAGCCTCCTGCTCCGGTGTTGGTTGAGGGTGAGTTGGAGTACGTTGTGGAGAAAATCTTGGACTCTCGTGTTTCCAGACGGAGACTCCAGTATCTGGTCAAGTGGAAGGGATACGGCCAGGAGGATAATTCTTGGGTGAATGCATCTGATGTTCATGCCTCCGATCTGGTTCGTGCCTTTCATAGGGCCCATCCTGATCGCCCTGGTGGTTCTGGTGAGGGTTCGGTGCCCCCTCCTTGAGGGGGGGGTACTGTTGTGAATTTGGATTCTGGGCTCCCCCGGTGGCTACTGGTGGAATTGAACTGGTGTCTTCATCTTCTCTGTTCACCTGTTCCCATCAAGATGTGGGAGTCGCTATATAGCCTTGCTGCTCTGTTAGTTGCTTGCCGGTCAACAATGTTATCAGAAGCCTCTCTGTGCTTGTTCCTGCTCCTAGACAACTACTAGATAAGTTGGACTCTTGTCCATGTTTGTTTTTGCATTTTGTTCCAGTTCACAGCTGTAGTTTCGTTACTGTGTCTGGAAAGCTCTTGTGAACGGGAATTGCCACTCTGGTGTTATGAGTTAATGCCAGAGTTTTAAAGTAATTTCTGGATGGTGTTTTTGATAGGGTTTTCAGCTGACCATGAAAGTGTCCTTTCTGTCTTCTGCTATGTAGTAAGTGGACCTCAAATTTGCTAAACCTATTTTCATACTACGTTTGTTATTTCATCTCAACTCACCGCCAATACATGTGGGGGGCCTCTGTCTCCTTTCGGGGTATTTCTCTAGAGGTGAGCTAGGACTAATATTTTCCTCTGCTAGCTTTATTTAGTCCTCCGGCTGGGCTGGGCATCTAGAATCAACGTAGGCATGCTACCCGGCCACTGCTAGTTGTGCGTTAGGTTTAGTTCATGGTCAGCTCAGTTCCCATCTTCCAAGAGCTAGTTCCTATATATGCTTATGCTATGTTCTCTTGCCATTGAGATCATGACAGGTAACAGAGGAATTGAAAGATGCAGACAGACAGAGAGCTGAGGTACTGGAAGCCACAGGCAAAGAACTGTACACAGACAAACTAAAAGTATTAATTCCAGGACACATTTGTGTGTCTTGGTGAGCCTATTATATATCCCAGACAGATGAACACATGTGATCATGCCAAGCCATCTGCAAAGCCTGGTGTGAAGCACAAGAGAATTTAATGGACCAGGGTGAGGGAAGCAAGGCTCGGATTAGGGACAGATGCATAATAGCTAATAACAGCTGATCAGTTGTGGTGAGAGGTCTACAAACCTTTTAATACAAAGGTGTAGTAACATGGCTGTTAGATATCACTCTTTTACTAGTCTCCATAAACAGGGTTCCCATCTTGCCTCTGCCCTTGTCAAATGCATTATTTATCTTCTGGGGGAGTGTGAATGCAACTCCTGGGCCCCCCCCAAAGGCCAGTGCTTATTTATCGCTCCTTTGCCCGAAAACTTCTTAGAGAGCCATTCCGTATCTCTCCATGCCTGAACAATCTGGTTTATTTGTTTTGTCAGCTCTGGTCTTAGCCCAAATTTTTTCTTACCATGTCTTTTTGTTTGCTGCCAGCCCTGACCTTCTGCTTCTATAAAGTTGGTATACACTTCCACCTGCCCTGACCCTTTGCCTTTCACACTATGGTTTCTGAAATCCTCTTTGATACCATGTGCTAAAGTCTTCTAGCTTCAGCCATTTCTATCGGAGGGTACCCTAGGTAAAGAGAAACTGAATTGTTTTTCCCCAAGTCCACATCTCTGTACAAAGCATAAAGTGTAAACCCTTGAGAATCTCTTAGACCTTGGTCAGTTTAGTGCAACACTAAACCCATTGGCTCAACATCATCCACAGTAGACCTTACATCAATGAATTACTAAATGATGAGTGGTTTAGCCTTCTTTATAAAATTCCAGTTTAGTTAGGAGTGGAAAAAGTTATTTTTTTGGCAAACAATTTTTTTCTTACAATCATTAAGATTGTTATTTGTAGAGAACTATTTGATCATGTATAATCATTTTTTGCAAGGTCCTGTTATTCTGCTTACATTTGGTCATCATATCAGAGAAACATCGTATAATAAATCAATTAATCAACTTCATTTACATACTGAACGCTGATGGTTGGTCAACAATATGTAATCTGGTTAATAATCCTTATTACGCTATTTTTGTAAAATAATTATTGGGTTCACCAATGTTAATCACTTTGTAATACTCAGTAATCAAGTTGACATCTATACCATGGGTAGGTTTCTATGTCACATTCTGCTTGAGTTCTCTATAGCACAGCATGCATTGGCGCCACAAAAGGAAACATTCATAACAATTTGATGATCATTCATAAGCTTTCCTAATCACTGACTATTTTTTACGGTGATTGTTGTCTCCATTTGTGACTATTTCAAGCGTTTGACTACTTTTACATTTGTTTTCACTAAACTGTAGGTTTGTTAGAAGAGATGAGAAAATGTATTCATGTGGAATTGAATTTTTCTTCAAAATGTATTCTTCTGAAAATGGGTGTTTTGCAATTTGATCTGAGCAAAATCAGCAAAATGTTGGCAAGCTACCATTGTGCGGATCCATAGAGGGCTAGCCAAATGGATAAAAAATAAAATAAATGATATTCACCTCACTGCTCACTTGTCCCGCCGTCGCTGCAGCCGAATGTCCAGTGCTCAACACCTCTTCTTTTTTCCCAGCACATTGTTACAGTGCTCCTTGCTCAAATGACTGCACAAGAACAACAACGTCCGAAGATTAGTGAAGCCGAAAGTCGCAGCATGGAGTAAAGAGTATCAAAGATAATGGACATGATGGGAGAAGTACAAAAGAATAAGAGCCAAGGAATCGATGGTGGGCTGTGTGGATGGCAAGACCCAAGACCATAACAAAGGAACATTCAATTTGCATAGAATAACGTCGCTGTAAATCGAATTACCCTGTAAAATCTACGAGATTTAGCAAATTCGAATTTTGGTGGATTAGATCATCTCAAGTTGTTAATCTTAATAATTAGCACCAATTTTTTTTATTAGTGTCATCAATAGACTGAGAGCCAGACATTGTGCACCACAGGAACCAGGGTGAATGACACCCTATACAAGCCTCATCTGAGTGCATTTATAATACTAGGCAACCACCCCCCATGAATGAGTGATTGTTTCATTAGTAATTTTCACCTGTGCTGCCCCCGCCTTTATCATGGGGGTCTGCTGCATCCTGTAAGTGCATTGCTAATCTGACCTGGTGACGCCTCCTGAAGAAGAAAGGCGAAACGCGCGTCGGGGCGCCAGGTCAAGGGTCCAGGTTTCTAGTTGGAAGTAAGTGTAGTGGGTATTATTGGCATCATGAGCAACTTATGTTGCTAGTACTTATAGCTGGATTTGTACGCTGCACTGACAGCACATTTGCTGGGTTCTCATGCGCTATAAATAGCACTTGGAAATTAATTTAACATTATATAGGCAGCCTTTTACCCCCTTGCCTACTTCCCTTTCAAAGGGCCAGTCATATTATTTGTTCCTTAGAATTAAAATATATTTTTCTGGGGCGCCAGGTTAAAGGTCCAGGGCTCTAATTGGAATTAAGTTTAGTGGGGAGTATTGGTACTATCGGCACCTTTATGTTGCTAGTATTTATAGCCGGATTTTGTACGCTGCACTGACAGCTCATTCCTTGGGTTCTCATGTGTTATAATTAACACTTGGATCTAATTCTATATTATATAGGTAGTTTTCACCTCCTTGCTTACTTCCCCTTTTTAAAGGGCTATTTATATTATTTGTTACAAAATATATATATATATATATTTTTTTTTTATTAATATATACGGTTCAAATATTTATGGCTTTGGAATAATATATTTAAAGCATTTATGATACTGATTGTTTTTTACTATTATACCTGGTTCTATTTCCCTATGTACCTGATCTTGGTGGGTGGTACTTTACTTCTATATATGTCAATTCTGTCTATGTATAATAAAGTATTTATATTTTAAAGAAAAGGCTCTTTACCTCGTTGATTAATATACAATTGGGGTGTTGTGGTATATCGTATCTTGAGCTTATTTAAATATTGAATGGAGAGATCCTATGGTGTTTAATTGACTGGTGTTGGTAAGGCTGTTTTGTTTTCTGTGACACATATTCTTGTCCTCAATGTTTGCATTTTTATTATTATTTTTATAATTAAGAAGGATAAATATTCATTAGTTTTACATGTTATATTAAAAGCATCTGATGTGTTTATTGTTTAATCCTTTACTAATCCTTTCATGCTTTGGTTACTGCAACCCTACAAATTATCTACCAAGCTAAGTCTAAAAATTCAGCGATAATATTCCAATTAATGACTTAATTATTACTGGATAATTGGACTACTCTACTTTGGCACCATGAAAGTCTGGAGTTAAACAAAACCCTGAAATACAGGATGTCTATCTATCTCTCTAACATTCCTTTCCATCTATATATATAAGAGGCATCGTGATTACTCACTAATCCCGCCCCCTGCACAGTAGCTCCACCCCCACCCCATTACCACACACAATACTGCCCCACCACATTACCAGACACAATCCCGCCCCCCACCACATTACCACACACAATCCCGCCCCCCCACCACATTACCACAAACAATCCTGCCCCCCCACCACATTACCACACACAATCCCACCCCCACCACATTACCACACACAATCCCGCCCCACCACATTACCGCACACAATCTTGCCCCCCACCACATGACCACACACAATCCCGCCCCCACCACATTACCACACACAATCCTGCCCCCACCACATCACCACAGACAATCCCGCCCCCCACCACATTACCACACATAATCCCGCCCCACCACATTACCACACACAATCCCGCCCCCACCACATCACCACAGACAATCCCGCCCCCCACCACATTACCACACATAATCCCGCCCCACCACATTACCACACATAATCCCGCCCCCCACCACATTACCACACATAAATTACCACACACAATCCCGCCCCCCACCACATTACCACACATAATCCCACCCCCCCACCCCATTACCACACACAATCCCGCCCCCCACCACATTACCACACACAATTCTGCCCCCCCACCCCATTACCACGCACAATCCCGCCCCCCCACCCCATTACCACGCACAATCCCGCCCCCCACCCCATTACCACGCACAATCCCACCCCCCCACTCCATTACCACACACAATCCCGCCCCCCCACCCCATTACCACACACAATCCTGCCCCCACCACATTACCACACATAATCCCGCTCCCCTACCCCATTACCACACACAATCCCGCCCCCACCACATTGCCACACACAATCTCACCCCCCACATTACCACTCACAATTTGAACCACATCACCACACATAATCCCGCCCGCCCACCACATCACCACACATAACCTTGCCCCCCACCCCATTACCACACAATCTTGCCCCCCCACCTCATTACCACACATAATTCCACCCCCCACCCCATTACCACACATAATCCCACCCCCCACCCCATTACCACACATAATCCCACCCCCCACCCCATTACCACACATAATCCTTCCCGCCCCCCACCACATTACCACACAATCCCACCCCCCACCACATTACCACACACAATCCCGCCCCCCACCACATTACCACACACAATCCTGCCCCCACCACATTACCACACACAAGCCCACCCCCCCACCCCTTTACCACACACAATCCCACCCCCCCACCCCTTTACCACACACAATCCCACCCCCCATCCCATTACCACACACAATCCCACCCCCCACCCCATTACCACACACAAAACCCACCCCCCCACCCCATTACCACACACAATCCCACCCCCCCACCCCATTACCACACACAATCCCACCCCCCCACCCCATTACCACACACAATCCCACCCCCCCACCCCATTACCACACACAATCCCACCCCCCACCCCATTACCACACACAATACTGCCCCCCACCACATTACCACATACAATCCCACCCCCCATCACATTACCACACACAATCCGCACCACATCACCACACATAATCCTGCCCGCCCACCACATCACCACACATAATCTTGCCCCCATCCTATTACCACACACAATCTTGCCCCCACCATATTACCACACACAATCCCGCCCCCACCACATTACCACAAACAATCTCGCCCCCTCACCACATTACCACACACAATCCCGCCCCCCACCACATCATTACACATAATTCCGCCCGCCAACCACATCACCACAAATAATCCTGCCTGCCCACCACATCACCACAGATAATCCCACCTGCTCACCACATCACCACAGACAATCCCACCCCCCACCACATTACCACACACAATCCCGCCCCCCACCACATTACTACACACAATCCCGCTCCCCCACCACATTACCACACACAATCCCACCCCCCACCACATTACCACACACAATCCCGCCCCCCACTACATTGCCACACACAATCCCGCCCCCCAACACATCACCACACATAATCCCCCAACACATAAACACACATAATCCCGCCCCCCAACACATCACCATACATAATCCCACCCCCCAACACATCACCACACATAATCCCACCACCCACCCCATTACCACAAATTATGCCGCCCCCACCCCATTACCCCAGATAATCCCGCCCCCCACCACATCACCACACATAATCCTGCCCCCACCACACATAATCCCGCCCCCCAACATATTACTACACATAATCCCGCCCCCACCACATTACCACAGATAATCCCGCCCCCACCACATTACCACACACAATCCTGCCCCCACCCCATTACCACACACAATCCCGCCCCCACCACACTACCACACACAATCCCCCCAAAACATTACCACACATAATCCCGCCCCCACTACATCACCCCACACAATCCCGCCCCCCACCAAATTACCACACATAATCCCGCCCCACCACATTACCACACATAATCCTGCCCCCCCACCACATTACCACACATAGTCACGCCCCACCAAATTACCACACATAATCCTGCACCACCACATTACCACACATAATCCTGCCCCCCACCCCATTACCACACACAATCCCGCCCCCCACCACATTACCACACATAATCCCGCCCCCCTACCCCATTACCACACACAATACCACCCCCACCACATTACCACACACAATCCCACCCCCCACATTACCACACACAATTTGCACCACATCACCACACATAATCCCGCCCGCCCACCACATCACCACACATAACCTTGCCCCCCACCCCATTACCACACATAATAATGCCCCCCACCTCATTACCACACATAATTCCACCCCCTCACCCCATTACCACACATAATCCCACCCCCCACCCCATTACCACACACAATCCCGCCCCCCCACATTACCACACACAATCCCGCCCCCACCCCATTACCACACACAATCCCACCCCATTACCACACACAATCCTGCCCCCCACCACATTACCACACTGTTATGATCCTTAGTGGCTGAGGATCACAGAATGAACTAGCTAAGTTACTGAACATAGAATGAGCTGTAGGGAGGTGGTAACTGGACTGCCTGCAAAACCTGATCCTAACCAAACACACTAAAGGCAGCCGGTGAACGTGCCTAAATTCCTGGACGTCTCGACGCAGCCTGAGAAACTTGCTACCCCTATAGAGAAAGTAAGACCTCACTTGCCTCAGAGAAATGACCCCAAAGATATAGTAAGCCCCCAACAAATATTAACGGTGAGGTAAGGGGAAAATACAAAACGTAGAAATGAAAACAGATTCAGCAAATGAGGCCCACTGATACTAGATAGCAGAAGACAGGCAGGGAACTGTGCGGTCAGTAAAAAACCCTATCCACGCTGAGAATACAAGAACCCCCACACCAACTAACGGTGTGAGGGGAGAAACTCAGCCCCCTAGAGCTACCAGCAAGCAAGGAAATCACATATTAGCAAGCTGGACAAGGACAAGTAAATAACCAAAAAACATATTGAACACTAATGAGCAAAAAATAACCAAACAGAAAACTTAGCTTCTCTTGAAGAGACTGATAGCGAAGGAATTCAGGAGAGATCAAGATAGCACTGAATACATCGACAGCAGGCAAACAATGAAAGTCCAGGTGACGTGAGCTAAATAGGAAACCAGCTAACAGATAAAGAGACAGCTGATCTGCCTCAGAGCTGCAGAAAGACATAAAGAGCCACCAGAGGGAGCCCAAAGACAGCACTCACACAGTACCACTTGTGACCACAAGAGGGAGCCCAAAAACAGAGTTCACAACAGTACCCCCCCCCCTTGAGGAGGGGTCACCGAACCCTCATCAAAACCCCCAGGGTGATCAGGATGAGCCACATGGAAGGCATGAACCAAATCGGCCGCATGAACATCAGAGGCGACAACCCAGGAATTCTCCTGACCATAGCCCTTCCACTTAACCAAATACTGAAGCCTCCGTCTAGAAATACGAGAATCCAAGATCTTCTCCACCACGTACTCCAATTCGCCCCCAACCAGCACCGGGGCAGGGGGCTCAACAGAAGGAACCACAGGCACCACATACCTCCGCAACAAAGACCTATGGAACACGTTATGAATGGCAAACAACGCTGGGAGGTCCAAACGAAATGACACTGGGTTAAGGATTTCCAAAATCTTATAAGGACCGATGAAGCGAGGCTTGAACTTAGGAGAGGAGACCTTCATAGGAACATACCGAGAAGACAGCCATACCAAATCCCCAACACGAAGTCGGGGACCCACACCGCGACGGCGGTTGGCAAAGCGCTGAGCCTTCTCCTGTGACAACTTCAAATTGTCCACCACATGGTTCCAAATCTGCTGCAACCTATCCACCACAGAATCCACCCCAGGACAGTCAGAAGGCCCAACCTGACCAGAGGAAAAATGAGGATGGAAACCAGAATTGCAGAAAAAAGGCGAAACCAAAGTAGCAGAACTAGCCCGATTATTAAGGGCAAACTCGGCCAATGGCAAAAAAGTCACCCAATCATCCTGATCAGCAGAAACAAAACATCTTAAATAAGTTTCCAAGGTCTGATTAGTTCACTCGGTTTGGCCATTCGTCTGAGGATGGAAGGCCGACGAAAAAGACAAATCAATGCCAATTTTAGCACAAAAGATCTGCCAAAATCTGGACACAAACTGGGATCCTCTGTCAGACACAATATTTTCAGGGATGCCGTGCAAGCAAACCACATTCTGAAAAAATAGAGGAACCAAATCGGAGGAGGAAGGCTACTTAGGCAAGGGCACCAAATGGACCATTTTGGAAAAACGATCACACACCACCCAGATGACAGACATTCTCTGAGAGACTGGAAGATCTGAAATAAAATCCATGGAAATGTGCGTCCAAGGCCTCTTCGGGACAGGCAAAGGCAAAAGCAAACCGCTGGCATGAGAACAGCAAGGCTTAGCCCGAGCACAAATCCCACAGGACTGCACAAAGGAACGCACATCCCGCGACAAGGAAGGCCACCAGAAGGACCTAGCCACCAAATCTCTGGTACCAAAAATCCCAGGATGGCCTGCCAACACCGAAGAATGAACCTCGGAAATAACTCTGCTGGTCCATCTATCTGGGACAAACAGTCTCTCTGGTGGGCAACGGTCAGGTCTATCCGCCTGAAATTTCTGCAGCACTCGTCGCAAATCTGGGGAAATGGCAGACAAAATCACTCCCTCTCTGAGGATACCAGCTGGCTCTGAAACTCCCGGAGAGTCAGGCACAAAACTCCTAGAAAGAGCTTCAGCCTTCACGTTCTTCGAACCAGGCAGGTACGAGACCACAAAATCGAAACAGGAGAAAAATAACGACCAACGAGCCTGTCTAGGATTCAGCCGCTTGGCAGACTCGAGATAAATCAGATTTTTGTGATCAGTCAAGACCACCACACGATACCAAGCTCCCTCGAGCCAATGTCGCCACTCCTCAAATGCCCACTTCATAGCCAACAATTCCCGATTACCAACATCATAATTCCGCTCGGCAGGCGAAAACTTTCTTGAAAAGAAAGCACAAGGTTTCATCACAGAGCAATCAGAGCTTCTCTGTGACAAAACAGCCCCTGCTCCAATCTCAGAAGCATCAACCTCGACCTGAAAAGGAAGAGAGACATCAGGCTGACACAAAACTGGAGCCAAAGAAAACCGGCGCTTCAGCTCCCGAAAGGCTTCCACGGCCGCAGGAGACCAATTAGTCACATCAGAACCCTTCTTGGTCAAATCCGTCAAGGGTTTAACCACGCCAGAAAAATTAGAAATGAAGCGACGGTAAAAATTAGCAAAACCCAAGAACTTCTGAAGACTCTTAACAGATGTAGGCTGAGTCCAGTCATGAATAGCCTGGACCTTGACTGGGTCCATCTCAATAGTAGAAGGAGAAAAAATAAAACCCAAAAAGGAAACCTTCTGTACTCCGAAGAGACATTTTGAGCCCTTCACAAATAAGGCATTAGCACGCAGGACCTGAAATACCATCCTGACCTGCTTCACATGGGACTCCCAGTCCTCAGAAAAGACCAAAATGTCATCCAGATACACAATCATAAATTTATCCAGATATTCTCGGAAGATGTCATGCATGAAAGACTGGAACACAGAAGGAGCATTAGAGAGTCCAAAAGGCATCACCAAGTACTCAAAATGGCCTTCAGGCGTATTAAATGCTGTTTTCCATTCATCCCCCAGCTTAATACGCACAAGGTTATACGCACCACGAAGATCTATCTTGGTGAACCAACTGGACCCCTTAATCCGAGCAAACAGATCAGATAATAATGGCAAAGGATACTGAAATTTGACCGTGATTTTATTTAGTAGACGATAATCTATACAAGGTCTCAGAGAACCATTCTTTTTGGCCACAAAAAAGAATCCTGCACCAAGAGGGGAGGAGGACGGGCGAATATGTCCCTTCTCTAAAGACTCCTTTATATAACTCCGCATCGCGGCATGTTCTGGCACAGACAAATTAAAAAGTCGTCCCTTAGGGAACTTACTACCAGGAATCAAATTTATAGCACAATCACAATCCCTGTGAGGAGGCAGGGCACCGGATCTGGGCTCATCAAATACATCCTGGTAGTCCGACAAAAACTCAGGAACCTCAGAAGGAGTGGAAGAAGCAATTGACACCAAAGGAGCATCGCCATGAATCCCCTGGCAACCCCAACTTGAAACAGACATAGCTTTCCAATCCAGAACTGGATTATGGGCCTGCAGCCATGGTAGACCCAAAACGACAACATCATGCAAATTATGCAGCACAAGAAAGCGAATCACCTCCTGATGTACAGGAGTCATGCACATGGTCACTTGAGTCCAATACTGAGGCTTATTCTCAGCCAATGGTGTAGCATCAATTCCCCTCAGTGGAATAGGGAATTCTAAAGGCTCCAGAACAAAACCACAGCGCCTGACAAACAACAAATCCATCAGGTTCAGGGCAACACCTGAATCCACAAAAGCCATAACCGAGTAGGATGACAAAGAACAAATTAAAGTAACAGACAAAATGAATTTAGGCTGTATAGTACCAACGGTGACAGATTTAGCGATTTTTTTTACGCGCTTAGAGCATGCTGAGATAACATGAGTTGAATCACCACAGTAAAAGCACAACCCATTTTGACGTCTATGATTTTGCCGCTCAATTCTGGTCAGAATTCGGTCACATTGCATAGACTCAGGTCTCTGTTCAGAAAACACCGCCAGATGGTGCGCAGATTTGCGCTCCCGCAAACGCCGATCAATCTGAATGGCCAAAGCCATTGAGTCATTCAGACTTGCAGGCGTGGGGAACCCCACCATAACATTCTTAATGGCTTCAGAAAGACCTTCTCTGAAATTTGCAGCCAGGGCACACTCATTCCATTGAGTAAGCACCGACCATTTCCGAAATTTTTGACAATACACCTCAGCTTCATCCTGGCCCTGAGAGAGAGCCAGCAAGGCCTTTTCTGCCTGGTTCTCAAGATTAGGTTCCTCATAAAGCAAACCAAGCGCCAGAAAAAACGCATCCACATTCAGCAATGCAGGATCTCCTGGCGCCAAGGAGAAAGCCCAATCTTGAGGGTCGCCATGTAACAGGGAGATAACAATTCTAACTTGCTGAGCGGAATCACCAGAGGAACGAGGTCTCAAAGAAAGAAATAATTTACAATTATTCTTAAAATTCAGAAACCTAGATCTATCTCCAGAAAACAACTCAGGAATAGGTACTTTTGGCTCAGACATAGGACTGTGAACAACAAAATCCAGAATGCTTTGCACCCTTGCAGCAAGATGATCCACACTAGAAGTCAGACTCTGAATATCCATGTCTGCAGCTGAACTCAAAGCCACCCAGAGATTAAGGGGATGAGAGAAGCTGGACAGACTGCAGCAAAGGGAGAGGAAAAAAAAAAATTGTACTCAGGACTTCTCTTATCCCACTTCTGCGATGCATTAAACACTTTATGGCCTGCTGTACTGTTATGATCCTTAGTGGCTGAGGATCACAGAATGAACTAGCTAAGTTACTGAACATAGAACGAGCTCTAGGGAGGTGGTAACTGGACTGACTGCAAAACCTGATCCTAACCAAGCACACTAAAGGCAGCCGGTGAACGTGCCTAAATTCCTGGATGTCTCGACGCAGCCTGAGAAACTTGCTACCCCTATAGAGAAAGTAAGACCTCACTTGCCTCAGAGAAATGACCCCAAAGATATAGTAAGCCCCCAACAAATATTAACGGTGAGGTAAGGGGAAAATACAAAACGTAGAAATGAAAACAGATTCAGCAAAAGAGGCCCACTAATACTAGATAGCAGAAGACAGGCAGGGAACTGTGCGGTAAGTAAAAAACTCTATATAAAATATCCACGCTGAGATTACAAGAACCCCCACACCAACTAACGGTGTGAGGGGAGAAACTCAGCCCCCTAGAGCTACCAGCAAGCAAGGAAATCACATATTAGCAAGCTGGACAAGGACAAGTAAATAACCAAAAAACATATTGAACACTAATGAGCAAAAAATAACCAAACAGAAAACTTAGCTTCTCTTGAAGAGACTGATAGCGAAGGAATTCAGGAGAGATCAAGATAGCACTGAATACATCGACAGCAGGCAAACACTGAAAGTCCAGGTGAGCTAAAAAGGAAACCAGCTAACAGATAAAGAGACAGCTGATCCGCCTCAGAGCTGCAGAAAGACACAAAGAGCCACCAGAGGGAGCCCAAAGACAGCACTCACACAGTACCACTTGTGACCACAAGAGGGAGCCCAAAAGCAGAGTTCACAACAGTACCCCCCCCTTGAGGAGGGGTCACCGAACCCTCATCAAAACCCCCAGGGCGATCAGGATGAGCCACATGGAAGGCATGAACCAAATCGGCCGCATGAACATCAGAGGCGACAACCCAGGAATTATCCTCCTGACCATAACCCTTCCACTTAACCAAATACTGAAGCCTCCGTCTAGAAATACGAGAATCCAAGATCTTCTCCACCACGTACTCCAATTTGCCCTCAACCAGCACCGGGGCAGGGGGCTCAACAGAAGGAACCATAGGCACCACATACCTCCGCAACAAAGACCTATGGAACACATTATGAATGGCAAACGACGCTGGGAGGTCCAAACGAAATGACACCGGGTTAAGGATTTCCAAAATCTTATAAGGACCGATGAAGCGAGGCTTGAACTTAGGAGAGGAGACCTTCATAGGAACATACCGAGAAGACAGCCATACCAAATCCCCAACACGAAGTCGGGGACCCACACCGCGACGGCGGTTGGCAAAGCGCTGAGCCTTCTCCTGTGACAACTTCAAATTGTCCACCACATGGTTCCAAATCTGCTGCAACCTATCCACCACAGAATCCACCCCAGGACAGTCAGAAGGCTCAACCTGACCCGAGGAAAAATGAGGATGGAAACCAGAATTGCAGAAAAAAGGTGAAACCAAAGTAGCAGAACTAGCCCGATTATTAAGGGCAAACTCGGCCAATGGCAAAAAAGTCACCCAATCATCCTGATCAGCAGAAACAAAACATCTTAAATAAGTTTCCAAGGTCTGATTAGTTCGCTCGGTTTGGCCATTCGTCTGAGGATGGAAGGCCGACGAAAAAGACAAATCAATGCCCATTTTAGCACAAAAGATCCGCCAAAATCTGGACACAAACTGGGATCCTCTGTCAGACACAATATTTTCAGGGATGCCGTGCAAGCGAACCACATTCTGAAAAAATAGAGGAACCAAATCGGAGGAGGAAGGCAACTTAGGCAAGGGCACCAAATGGACCATTTTGGAAAAACGATCACACACCACCCAGATGACAGACATTCTCTGAGAGACTGGAAGATCCGAAATAAAATCCATGGAAATGTGCATCCAAGGCCTCTTCGGGACAGGCAAAGGCAAACGCAAACCGCTGGCACGAGAACAGCAAGGCTTAGCCCGAGCACAAATCCCACAGGACTGCACAAAGGGACGCACATCCCGCGACAAGGACGGCCACCAGAAGGACCTAGCCACCAAATCTCTGGTACCAAAAATCCCAGGATGGCCTGCCAACACCGAAGAATGAACCTCGGAAATAACTCTGCTGGTCCATCTATCTGGGACAAACAGTCTCTCTGGTGGGCAACGGTCAGGTCTATCTGCCTGAAATTTCTGCAGCACTCGTCGCAAATCTGGGGAAATGGCAGACAAAATCACTCCCTCTCTGAGGATACCAGCCGGCTCTGAAACTCCCGGAGAGTCAGGCACAAAACTCCTAGAAAGAGCATCAGCCTTAACGTTCTTCGAACCAGGCAGGTACGAGACCACAAAATCGAAACGGGAGAAAAATAACGACCAACGAGCCTGTCTAGGATTCAGCCGCTTGGCAGACTCGAGATAAATCAGATTTTTGTGATCAGTCAAGACCACCACACGATGCCTAGCTCCCTCGAGCCAATGTCGCAACTCCTCAAATGCCCACTTCATAGCCAACAATTCCCGATTACCAACATCATAATTCCGTTCGGCAGGCGAAAACTTTCTTGAAAAGAAAGCACAAGGTTTCATCACAGAGCAATCAGAGCTTCTCTGTGACAAAACAGCCCCTGCTCCAATCTCAGAAGCATCAACCTCGACCTGAAAAGGAAGAGAGACATCAGGCTGACACAAAACTGGAGCCAAAGAAAACTGGCGCTTCAGCTCCCGAAAGGCTTCCACGGCCGCAGGAGACCAATTAGTCACATCAGAACCCTTCTTGGTCAAATCCGTCAAGGGTTTAACCATGCCAGAAAAATTAGAAATGAAGCGACGGTAAAAATTAGCAAAACCCAAGAATTTCTGAAGACTCTTAACAGATGTAGGCTGAGTCCAGTCATGAATAGCCTGGACCTTGACTGGGTCCATCTCAATAGTAGAAGGAGAAAAAATAAAACCCAAAAAGGAAACCTTCTGTACTCCGAAGAGACATTTTGAGCCCTTCACAAATAAGGCATAAGCACGCAGGACCTGAAATACCATCCTGACCTGCTTCACATGGGACTCCCAGTCCTCAGAAAAGACCAAAATGTCATCCAGATACACAATCATAAATTTATCCAGATATTCTTGGAAGATGTCATGCATGAAGGACTGGAACACAGAAGGAGCATTAGAGAGTCCAAAAGGCATCACCAAGTACTCAAAATGGCCTTCAGGCGTATTAAATGCTGTTTTCCATTCATCCCCCAGCTTAATACGCACAAGGTTATACGCACCACGAAGATCTATCTTGGTGAACCAACTGGACCCCTTAATCCGAGCAAACAGATCAGATAATAATGGCAAAGGATATTGAAATTTGACCGTGATTTTATTTAGTAGAGGATAATCTATACAAGGTCTCAGAGAACCATCCTTTTTGGCCACAAAAAAGAATCCTGCACCAAGAGGGGAGGAGGACGGGCGAATATGTCCCTTCTCTAAAGACTCCTTTATATAACTCCGCATCGCGGCATGTTCTGGCACAGACAAATTAAAAAGTCGTCCCTTAGGGAACTTACTACCAGGAATCAAATTTATAGCACAATCACAATCCCTGTGAGGAGGCAGGGCACCGGATCTGGGCTCATCAAATACATCCTGGTAGTCCGACAAAAACTCAGGAACCTCAGAAGGAGTGGAAGAAGCAATTGACACCAAAGGAGCATCGCCATGAATCCCCTGGCAACCCCAACTTGAAACAGACATAGCTTTCCAATCCAGAACTGGATTATGGGCCTGCAGCCATGGTAGACCCAAAACGACAACATCATGCAAATTATGCAGCACAAGAAAGCGAATCACCTCCTGATGTTCAGGAGTGATGCACATGGTCACTTGAGTCCAATACTGAGGCTTATTCTCAGCCAATGGTGTAGCATCAATTCCCCTCAGTGGAATAGGGAATTCTAAAGGCTCCAGAACAAAACCACAGCGCCTGGCAAACGACAAATCCATCAGGTTCAGGGCAGCACCTGAATCCACAAAAGCCATAAATGAGTAGGATGACAAAGAACAAATTAAAGTAACAGACAAAATGAATTTAGGCTGTATAGTACCAACGGTGACAGATTTAGCGATTTTTTTTACGCGCTTAGAGCATGCTGAGATAACATGAGTTGAATCACCACAGTAAAAGCACAACCCATTTTGACGTCTATGATTTTGCCGCTCAATTCTGGTCAGAATTCGGTCACATTGCATAGACTCAGGTCTCTGTTCAGAAAACACCGCCAGATGGTGCGCAGATTTGCGCTCCCGCAAACGCCGATCAATCTGAATGGCCAAAGCCATTGAGTCATTCAGACTTGCAGGCGTGGGGAACCCCACCATAACATTCTTAATGGCTTCAGAAAGACCTTCTCTGAAATTTGCAGCCAGGGCACACTCATTCCATTGAGTAAGCACCGACCATTTCCGAAATTTTTGACAATACACCTCAGCTTCATCCTGGCCCTGAGAGAGAGCCAGCAAGGCCTTTTCTGCCTGGTTCTCAAGATTAGGTTCCTCATAAAGCAAACCAAGCGCCAGAAAAAACGCATCCACATTCAGCAATGCAGGATCTCCTGGCGCCAGGGAGAAAGCCCAATCTTGAGGGTCGCCACGTAACAGGGAGATAACAATTCTAACTTGCTGAGCGGAATCACCAGAGGAACGATGTCTCAAAGAAAGAAATAATTTACAATTATTCTTAAAATTCAGAAACCTAGATCTATCTCCAGAAAACAACTCAGGAATAGGTACTTTTGGCTCAGACATAGGACTGTGAACAACAAAATCCTGAATGCTTTGCACCCTTGCAGCAAGATGATCCACACTAGAAGTCAGACTCTGAATATCCATGTCTGCAGCTGAACTCAAAGCCACCCAGAGGTTAAGGGGATGAGAGAAGCTGGACAGACTGCAGCAAAGGGAGAGGAAAAAAAAATATTGTACTCAGGACTTCTCTTATCCCACTTCTGCGATGCATTAAACACTTTATGGCCTGCTGTACTGTTATGATCCTTAGTGGCTGAGGATCACAGAATGAACTAGCTAAGTTACTGAACATAGAACGAGCTCTAGGGAGGTGGTAACTGGACTGACCGCAAAACCTGATCCTAACCAAACACACTAAAGGCAGCCGGTGAACGTGCCTAAATTCCTGGACGTCTCGACGCAGCCTGAGAAACTTGCTACCCCTATAGAGAAAGTAAGACCTCACTTGCCTCAGAGAAATGACCCCAAAGATATAGTAAGCCCCCAACAAATATTAACGGTGAGGTAAGGGGAAAATACAAAACGTAGAAATGAAAACAGATTCAGCAAATGAGGCCCACTAATACTGGATAGCAGAAGACAGGCAGGGAACTGTGCGGTCAGTAAATATCCCTATACAAAATATCCACGCTGAGAATACAAGAACCCCCACACCAACTAACGGTGTGAGGGGAGTAACTCAGCCCCCTAGAGCTACCAGCAAGCAAGGAAATCACATATTAGCAAGCTGGACAAGAACAGGTAAATAACCAAAAACATATTGAACACTAATGAGCAAAAAATAACCAAACAGAAAACTTAGCTTCTCTTGAAGAGACTGATAGCGAAGGAATTCAGGAGAGATCAAGATAGCACTGAATACATCGACAGCAGGCAAACACTGAAAGTCCAGGTGAGCTAAATAGGAAACCAGCTAACAGATAACGAGACAGCTGATCCGCCTCAGAGCTGCAGAAAGACACAAAGAGCCACCAGAGGGAGCCCAAAGACAGCACTCACACAGTACCACTTGTGACCACAAGAGGGAGCCCAAAAACAGAGTTCACAACACCACACACAATCCCACCCCCACCACATTACCACACACAATCCGCACCACATCACTACACATAATCCCGCCCGCCCACACATCACCACACATAATCTTGCCCCCCCACCCCATTACCACACACATTCTTGCCCCCACCATATTACCACACACAATCCCGCCCCCACCACATTACCACAAACAATCCTGCCCTTCCACCACATTACCACACACAATCCCGCCCCCCACCACATCATTACACATAATTCCGCCCGCCCACCACATCACCACAAATAATCCCGCCCGCCCACCACATCACCACAGATAATCCCGCCCGCCCACCACATCACCACAGACAATCCCACCCCCCACCACATTACCACACACAATCCCGCCCCCCCACCACATTACCACACACAATCCCACCCCCACCACATTACCACACACAATTCCGCCCCCCACTACATTACCACACACAATCCCGCCCCCCCAACACATCACCACACATAATCCCCCAACACATAACCACACATAATCCCGCCCCCAACACATCACCATACATAATCCCACCCCCCAACACATCACCACACATAATCCCACCACCTACCCCATTACCACACATTATCCCGCCCCCCACCCCATTACTCCAGATAATCCCGCCCCCACCACATCACCACACATAATCCTGCCCCCTACCACATCACCACACATAATCCCGCCCCCACCACATTACCACAGATAATTCCTCCCCCCACCACATTACCACACATAATCCCGCCCCCATTACATTACCACAGATAATCTTGCCCCCCCACCAAATTACCACACATAATGTGGCCCCCTGTTATGACCCCAGTGGACAGGGTCTCAGAGGAACGTGTAAGTCTGCGAGATTCAAAAATCCAGCTCATAGGGCTGTGGTAACTGGGTTGACCAAATAGCTACTCCTAACGCCAACACTAGAAGTAGCCGGGGATCATGCCTACGGATCGCTAGATGACTCGCGCCAGCCGGAGAATCTAACTACCCCTAGGAGAAGAAAACAAAGACCTCTCTTGCCTCCAGAGAAAGGGACCCCAAAGCAAGATACAAGCCCCCCACAAATAATAACGGTGAGGTAAGAGGAAATGACAAACACAGAAATGAATCAGGTTCAGCAAAGAGAGGCCAGCTTACTAATAGCAGAATATAGCAAGATAACTTATCTGGTCAACAAAAACCCTATAAAAATCCACGCTGGAGATTCAAGAACCCCCGAACCATCTAACGGTCCGGGGGGAGAACACCAGCCCCCTAGAGCTTCCAGCAAAGGTCAGGATACAGATTGGAACAAGCTGGACAAAAATACCAAACAAAACAAAAGCAAAAAGCAAAGAAGAAGACTTAGCTTGAAATACAGGAACCAGGATCATAGGACAAGAGCACAACAGATTAGCTCTGATTTCAACGATGCCAGGCATTGAACTGAAGGTCCAGGGAGCTTATATAGCAACGCCCCTGAACTAACAGCCCAGGTGAGGATATAGGAAAAGACAGAAGCTCCAGAGTCAAATCACTAATGACCACTAGAGGGAGCAAAAAGCAAAATCACAACAGTACCCCCCCCTTAGTGAGGGGTCACCGAACCCTCACCACGACCACCAGGGCGATCAGGACGAGCGGCGTGAAAGGCACGAACTAAATCGGCCGCATGAACATCAGAGGCGACCACCCAGGAATTATCTTCCTGACCATAGCCCTTCCACTTGACCAGGTACTGAAGCCTCCGCCTGGAGAGACGAGAATCCAAGATCTTCTCCACCACGTACTCCAACTCGCCCTCAACCAACACCGGAGCAGGAGGCTCAGCAGAAGGAACCACAGGCACAACGTACCGCCGCAACAAGGACCTATGAAACACGTTGTGGATAGCAAACGACACAGGAAGATCCAGGCGAAAGGATACAGGATTAAGGATTTCCAATATCTTGTAAGGACCAATAAAACGAGGTTTAAATTTGAGAGAGGAAACCTTCATAGGAACAAAGCGGGAAGAAAGCCACACCAAATCCCCAACACGTAGTCGGGGACCCACACCGCGGCGGCGGTTGGCAAAACGCTGAGCCCTCTCCTGTGACAACTTCAAGTTGTCCACCACAAGATTCCAGATCCGCTGCAACCTATCCACCACAGAATCCACCCCAGGGCAGTCAGAAGGTTCCACATGACCCGAAGAAAAACGAGGGTGGAAACCAGAGTTGCAGAAAAACGGCGAAACCAAGGTGGCGGAACTAGCCCGATTATTAAGGGCAAACTCAGCCAACGGCAAGAAGGTCACCCAATCGTCCTGATCAGCAGAGACAAAACACCTCAAATAAGCCTCCAAAGTCTGATTAGTTCGCTCCGTCTGTCCATTAGTCTGAGGATGGAAAGCAGACGAAAACGACAAGTCAATGCCCATCCTACTACAAAAGGATCGCCAGAATCTGGAAACGAACTGGGATCCTCTGTCTGACACAATATTCTCAGGGATGCCGTGCAAACGAACCACGTTCTGGAAAAACACAGGAACCAGATCGGAAGAGGAAGGCAGCTTAGGCAAAGGAACCAAATGGACCATCTTGGAGAAGCGATCACATATCACCCAGATAACAGACATGCCTTGAGACACCGGAAGATCAGAAATGAAATCCATGGAGATATGTGTCCAAGGTCTCTTAGGGACAGGCAAGGGCAAGAGCAACCCGCTGGCACGAGAACAGCAAGGCTTAGCTCGAGCACAAGTCCCACAGGACTGTACAAATGACCGCACATCCCTAGACAAGGAAGGCCACCAAAAGGATCTGGCCACCAGATCTCTGGTGCCAAAAATTCCTGGGTGACCTGCCAACACCGAGGAATGAACCTCGGAAATGACTCTGCTGGTCCACTTATCAGGCACAAACAGTCTGTCAGGTGGACAAGAATCAGGCCTATCAGCCTGAAATCTCTGCAACACACGTCGCAGATCTGGAGAAATAGCTGACAAGATAATACCATCCTTAAGAATACCAACAGGTTCAGCGATTCCAGGAGCATCAGGCACAAAGCTCCTGGAAAGAGCATCGGCCTTCACATTTTTTGAACCTGGTAAATACGAGACAACAAAGTCAAAACGGGAGAAAAACAATGACCAGCGGGCCTGTCTAGGATTCAGGCGTTTAGCAGACTCGAGATACATCAGATTTTTGTGATCAGTCAAGACCACCACACGATGCTTAGCACCCTCGAGCCAATGACGCCACTCCTCAAATGCCCATTTCATGGCCAACAACTCCCGATTGCCCACATCATAATTTCGCTCCGCAGGCGAAAACTTCCTAGAGAAAAAGGCGCAAGGTCTCATAACAGAGCAACCAGGGCCTCTCTGCGACAAAACGGCCCCTGCTCCAATCTCTGAAGCATCCACCTCAACCTGAAAGGGAAGCGAGACATCAGGCTGGCACAAAACAGGCGCCGAAGTAAACCGACGTTTCAACTCCTGGAAAGCCTCCACGGCAGCAGGAGCCCAATTAACCACATCGGAGCCCTTCTTGGTCATATCCGTCAAAGGTTTCACAATGCTAGAAAAGTTAGCGATAAAACGACGGTAGAAGTTAGCGAAACCCAAGAACTTCTGAAGACTCTTAACTGACGAGGGCTGAGTCCAATCAAGAATAGCTCGGACCTTGACTGGGTCCATCTCCACAGCAGAAGGGGAAAAAATGAACCCCAAAAAGGGAACCTTCTGTACACCAAAAAGACACTTTGAGCCCTTGACAAACAAAGAATTTTCACGCAAAATTTTAAAGACCATCCTGACCTGCTCCACATGCGAGTCCCAATTATCAGAAAAAACCAGAATATCATCCAGATAAACGATCAAAAATTTATCCAGATAGTTCCGGAAAATGTCATGCATAAAGGACTGAAAAACTGAAGGGGCATTAGAGAGCCCAAAAGGCATCACCAAGTACTCAAAATGACCTTCGGGCGTATTGAATGCGGTTTTCCATTCATCCCCTTGCTTAATGCGCACAAGGTTGTACGCACCACGAAGGTCTATCTTGGTAAACCACTTGGCACCTTTAATCCGGGCAAACAAGTCAGACAACAGCGGCAAAGGATACTGAAATTTGACAGTGATCTTATTTAAAAGCCGATAGTCAATACAAGGCCTCAAAGATCCGTCCTTTTTAGCCACAAAAAAGAATCCCGCACCAAGAGGGGAAGAAGACGGACGGATGTATCCTTTCTCCAGAGACTCCTTGATATATGAACGCATAGCGGTATGTTCAGGTATCGACAGATTAAACAGTCTTCCCTTAGGAAATTTACTGCCTGTAATCAAATCTATTGCACAGTCACATTCCCTATGAGGAGGCAATGCACTGGACCTGGACTCGCTAAAGACATCCTGATAATCAGACAAATACTCCGGAACTTCCGAAGGCGTAGAAGAAGCAATAGACACAGGCAGGGAATCCTCATGAATACCACGACAGCCCCAACTAGACACTGACATAGCCTTCCAGTCAAGGACTGGATTATGGGTCTGTAACCATGGCAGCCCCAAAACAACCAAATCATGCATTTTATGTAGAACGAGAAAACGTATCACCTCGCGGTGTTCAGGAGTCATGCACATGGTAACCTGTGTCCAATACTGCGGTTTATTTTCTGCTAATGGCGTAGCATCAATACCCCTAAGAGGGATAGGATTTTCTAATGGTTCAAGAATAAAACCACAGCGCTTAGCAAATGAGAGATCCATAAGACTCAGGGCAGCACCTGAATCTACAAACGCCATGACAGGATAAGATAACAGTGAGCAAATCAAAGTTACAGACAGAATAAACTTAGGATGCAAATTACCAACGGTGACAGGACTAAGAACCTTAGATATACGTTTAGAGCATGCTGAGATAACATGTGTAGAATCACCACAGTAGTAGCACAAGCCATTCCGGCGTCTATGAATTTTCCTCTCATTTCTAGTCAGGATTCTATCACATTGCATCAAATCAGGTGTCCGTTCAGACAACACCATGAGGGAATTTGCGGTTTTTCTATCACATTGCATCACATCAGGTGTCTGTTCAGACAACAACATGAGGGAATTTGCGGTTTTGCGCTCCCGCAACCGCCGGTCAATTTGAATAGCCAGGGACATGGTATCATTCAGACCTGTGGGAATGGGAAAACCCACCATAACATTCTTAATGGCCTCAGAAAGGCCATTTCTAAAATTAGCGGCCAGTGCACACTCGTTCCAATGTGTCAGCACGGACCATTTCCGAAATTTTTGGCAATACACCTCAGCCTCGTCCTGGCCCTGAGACATAGCCAGCAAGGCTTTCTCTGCCTGAATCTCAAGATTGGGTTCCTCATAAAGTAAACCGAGCGCCAGAAAAAACGCATCAATATCAGCCAATGCCGGATCTCCTGGCGCCAACGAAAAAGCCCAATCTTGAGGGTCACCCCGTAAGAATGAAATAACAATTTTTACTTGTTGAGCAGAGTCTCCAGACGAACAAGGTTTCAGGGACAAAAACAATTTACAATTATTCCTGAAATTCCTAAACTTAAATCGGTCTCCTGAAAACAGTTCAGGAATCGGAATCTTGGGTTCAGACCTAGGATTTCTGGTAACATAATCTTGTATACCCTGCACACGAGCGGCAAGCTGGTCCACACTTGTAATCAAGGTCTGGACATTCATGTCTGCAGCAAGTTTAAGCCACTCTGAGGTAAAGGGGAAAAGAAAAAAAAAAAAAAAAAAAATGAGAGAGGGAAAAAAAAAACTCAAAATTTTCTTTCTTATAATCCCACTTCTGCAATGCATTAAACATTTAATACTGGCCTGGCATACTGTTATGACCCCAGTGGACAGGGTCTCAGAGGAACGTGTAAGTCTGCGAGATTCAAAAATCCAGCTCATAGGGCTGTGGTAACTGGGTTGACCAAATAGCTACTCCTAACGCCAACACTAGAAGTAGCCGGGGATCATGCCTACGGATCGCTAGATGACTCGCGCCAGCCGGAGAATCTAACTACCCCTAGGAGAAGAAAACAAAGACCTCTCTTGCCTCCAGAGAAAGGGACCCCAAAGCAAGATACAAGCCCCCCACAAATAATAACGGTGAGGTAAGAGGAAATGACAAACACAGAAATGAACCAGGTTCAGCAAAGAGAGGCCAGCTTACTAATAGCAGAATATAGCAAGATAACTTATCTGGTCAACAAAAACCCTATAAAAATCCACGCTGGAGATTCAAGAACCCCCGAACCGTCTAACGGTCCGGGGGGAGAACACCAGCCCCCTAGAGCTTCCAGCAAAGGTCAGGATACAGATTGGAACAAGCTGGACAAAAATACCAAACAAAACAAAAGCAAAAAGCAAGGAAGAAGACTTAGCTTGAAATACAGGAACCAGGATCATAGGACAAGAGCACAACAGATTAGCTCTGATTTCAACGATGCCAGGCATTGAACTGAAGGACCAGGGAGCTTATATAGCAACGCCCCTGAACTAACGGCCCAGGTGAGGATATAGGAAAAGACAGAAGCTCCAGAGTCAAATCACTAATGACCACTAGAGGGAGCAAAAAGCAAAATCACAACAGCCCCCTTAATAACATTACCACACATAATCCCGCCCCCCCAACACATCACCACACGTAATCCTGCCCCCCATCACATCACCACACGTAATCCCGCCCCCCACCACATTACCACACGTAATCCCGCCCCCCAACACATCACCACACATAATCCCGCCCCCAACACATCACCACACATAATTTCGCCCCCCCACCCCATTACCACACATAATCCCACCCCCCACCACATCACCGCACATAATCCCGCCCCAACACATCACCACACATAATCCCACCCTCAACACATCACCACACATAATCCCGCCCAACAACCCCGCCCCCCACCACATCACCACAAATAATCCTGCCCCCCACCACATCACCACACATAATCCCGCCCCCCAACACATCACCACACATAATCCCGCCCTCCACCACATCACCACACATAATACCCCCACCACATTACTACACATAATCCCACCCCCCACCACATTACCACAGATAATCCCACCCCCCACCACATTACCACACATAATCCTGCCCCCCACCACATTACCACACATAATCCCACCCCCCACCACATCACCACATATAATCCTGCCCCCCACCACATTACCACACATAATCTCGCCCCCCCACCACATTACCACACATAATCCCGCCTCCCCATCACATTCCCACACATAATCCTGCTTCCCCACCACATCACCACAAAAAATCCCACCCCCCACCACATCACCGCACATAATCCCGCCCCCAACACATCACCACACATAATCCCACCCTCAACACATCACCACACATAATCCCGCCCCCCACCCTGCCCCCCACCACATCACCACAAATAATCCCGCCCCCCACCACATCACCACACATAATCCCGCCCCCCAACACATCACCACACATAATCCCGCCCTCCACCACATCACCACACATAATACCCCCACCACATTACTACACATAATCCCACCCCCACCACATTACCACACATAATCCCGCCCCCCACCACATTACCACACATAATCCCACCCCCCACCACATCACCACAGATAATCCAGCCCCCCACCCCATTACCACACATAATCCCACCCCCCACCACATCACCGCACATAATCCTGCCCCCAACACATCACCACACATAATCCCACCCTCAACACATCACCACACATAATCCCGCCCCCCACCCCGCCCCCCACCACATCACCACAAATAATCCCGCCCCCCACCACATCACCACACATAATCCCGCCCTCCAAAACATCACCACACATAATCCCGCCCTCCACCACATCACCACACATAATACCCCCACCACATTACTACACATAATCCCACCCCCCACCACATTACCACAGATAATCCCACCCCCCACCACATTACCACACATAATCCCGCCCCACACCACATTACCACACATAATCCCGCCCCCCACCACATTACCACACATAATCCCACCCCCCACCACATCACCACAGATAATCCTGCCCCCCACCACATTACCACACATAATCTCGCCCCCCACCACATTACCACACATAATCCCGCCTCCCCATCACATTACCACACATAATCCCGCTTCCCCACCACATCACCACAAATAATCCCACCCCCCACCACATCACCGCACATAATCCCGCCCCAACACATCACCACATATAATCCCACCCTCAACACATCACCACACATAATCCCGCCCAACAACCCCGCCCCCCACCACATCACCACAAATAATCCCGCCCCCCACCACATCACCACACATAATCCCGCCCCCCAACACATCACCACACATAATCCCGCCCTCCACCACATCACCACACATAATACCCCCACCACATTACTACACATAATCCCACCCCCCACCACATTACCACAGATAATCCCACCCCCCACCACATTACCACACATAATCCCACCCCCACCACATTACCACACATAATCCCGCCCCCCACCACATTACCACACATAATCCCACCCCCCACCACATCACCACAGATAATCCTGCCCCCCACCACATTACCACACATAATCTCGCCCCCCCACCACATTACCACACATAATCCCGCCTCCCCATCACATTCCCACACATAATCCCGCTTCCCCACCACATCACCACAAATAATCCCACCCCCCACCACATCACCGCACATAATCCCGCCCCCAACACATCACCACACATAATCCCACCCTCAACACATCACCACACATAATCCCGCCCCCCACCCCGCCCCCCACCACATCACCACAAATAATCCCGCCCCCCACCACATCACCACACATAATCCCGCCCCCCAACACATCACCACACATAATCCCGCCCTCCACCACATCACCACACATAATGCCCCCACCACATTACCACAGATTATCCCACCCCCCACCACATTACCACACATAATCCCGCCCCCCACCACATTACCACACATAATCCCGCCCCCCACCACATTACCACACATAATCCCACCCCCCACCACATCACCACAGATAATCCTGCCCCCCACCCCATTACCACACATAATCCCACCCCCCACCACATCACCGCACATAATCCCGCCCCCAACACATCACCACACATAATCCCACCCTCAACACATCACCACACATAATCCCGCCCCCACCCCACCCCCCACCACATCACCACACATAATCCCGCCCTCCAACACATCACCACACATAATCCCGCCCTCCACCACATCACCACACATAATACACCAACCACATTACTACACATAATCCCACCCCCCACCACATTACCACAGATAATCCCACCCCCCACCACATTACCACACATAATCCCGCCCCCCACCACATTACCACACATAATCCCGCCCCCCACTACATTACCACACATAATCCCACCCCCCAACACATCACCACAGATAATCCTGCCCCCCACCACATTACCACACATAATCTCGCCCCCCCACCACATTACCACACATAATCCCGCCTCCCCATCACATTACCACACATAATCCCGCTTCCCCACCACATCACCACAAATAATCCCACCCCCCACCACATCACCGCACATAATCCCGCCCCCAACACATCACCACACATAATCCCACCCTCAACACATCACCACACATAATCCCGCCCCCCCACCCCGCCCCCCACCACATCACCACAAATAATCCTGCCCCCCACCACATCACCACACATAATCCCGCCCCCCAACACATCACCACACATAATCCCGCCCTCCACCACATCACCACACATAATACCCCCACCACATTACTACACATAATCCCACCCCCCACCACATTACCACAGATAATCCCACCCCCCACCACATTACCACACATAATCCCGCCCCCCACCACATTACCACACATAATCCCGCCCCCCACTACATTACCACACATAATCCCACCCCCCAACACATCACCACAGATAATCCTGCCCCCCACCACATTACCACACATAATCTCGCCCCCCCACCACATTACCACACATAATCCCGCCTCCCCATCACATTACCACACATAATCCCGCTTCCCCACCACATCACCACAAATAATCCCACCCCCCACCACATCACCGCACATAATCCCGCCCCCAACACATCACCACACATAATCCCACCCTCAACACATCACCACACATAATCCCGCCCCCCCACCCCGCCCCCCACCACATCACCACAAATAATCCTGCCCCCCACCACATCACCACACATAATCCCGCCCCCCAACACATCACCACACATAATCCTGCCCTCCACCACATCACCACACATAATACCCCCACCACATTACTACACATAATCCCACCCCCCACCACATTACCACAGATAATCCCACCCCCCACCACATTACCACACATAATCCCGCCCCCCACCACATTACCACACATAATCCCGCCCTCCACCACATTACCACACATAATCCCACCCCCCACCACATCACCACAGATAATCCTGCCCCCCACCACCTTACCACACATAATCTCGCCCCCCCACCACATTACCACACATAATCCCGCCTCCCCATCACATTACCACACATAATCCCGCTTCCCCACCACATCACCACAAATAATCCTGTCCCCCATCACATCACCACACATAATACCGCCCCCCACCACATCACCTTACATAATCCCGCCCCCACCACATTACCACACATAATCCCACCCCCCACCACATTACCACATATAATCCCGCCCCCTCCACATTACCACACATAATCCCCCCCACCACATTACCACACAAAATCCTGCCCCCCCACATTACCACATGAGGCTCCGTCCCCACACATTACCACACGAGGCTCCATCCCCACACATTACCACACGAGGCTCCGTTCCCCCACATTACCACACGAGGCTCTGTCCCCACACATTACCACATGAGGCTCTGTCCCCACACATTACCACATGAGGCTCTGTCCCCACACATTACCACATGAGGCTCCGTCCTCACACATTACCAGACGAGGCTCCGTCCCCACACATTACCACATGAGGCTCTGTCCCCACACATTACCACACGTTAATTTACCACCTGCGTAAGCACTATTGAATGTTGTCATTATTTACTTTAGTTTAATCACCAGCAGTGTTAATTAGATAGCAATGAGCGCGCCGAGCGTTAGCTGGCTGGAAACACCTAGTTTAAAATAAAGATGGTCACACACATGAGATGAATGTCGACTAACCATCTAATCTGCATGACGATGTGTGATTCTTCCCAGATGTTAGCTATTAGGAGAAAGAAGGATTGGGCATGTTAAATTTTAAAATGCTCGATCCATTCATCCTTACAGGAGTTAAGGCACCACCACAGGTGTTTGGCAGCAGTTTACTCCTTGTTCCCTCATTGGGAACATATGCATATTTGGCTCTTTCCACTGCTGGACGTCACGTCCTATTGATCACATCACAGCAGTGTCTGACTCCTCCCACTGCCGGACATCACTTCCTATTGATCCCATCACAGCAGTGTCTGACTCCTCCCACTGCTGGGCACCACTTCCTATTGATCACATGACAGCGGTGTTCGACTCCTCCCACTGTTGGGCGCCACTTCCTTTTGATCACATCACATCTGTGTCCATAGTTGTAGACTACGCAAGCATTCGTATCATGGATATAAAGTATCGCCACCTTCACAATGGATACAAATATTTATGCAATTTTTTTAATTAAATCACTTTTAAATAGGTTTTTCAAAGTATAAAATTGCCTGTAGAGACAAAAAACTAATGTAGGCAATCAGGTCCCATGATAGATCAAGTATACAGTATTGCAGTATAAAGTAAAATTGTAGGTCTCCCATGAAGCTTAGATTGATAGGAAGATAAGGGTGGCAGTTAGTGGGCCTTTAGTAGGTCCCCCCTGACCGCTACGGTAACTCATTGGTTCTCTACGCTCGCTGTACACATAGGGAGAGAAGTATCAAGTAACTAGAAAGTGGCAGTGAGAAGCTGGTTGAGGGCAGTGCCGGACTAGTCGCATCCCTCCCTATGGTCTTGTTTCGACTTTTCTAACTATGGCTCCGATTGTTTACACCGGTCTTGATGAGGGGGCCTGATTCACTAAGAGATGAATAGGGGATAACTTCCAAACTTGCAAATACCCCTTTAACATGTTTATGGACAGCTGAAATCCTTGAATTAACCCTTTAATGCGATATGCACTTTCAACTCTATAACAAAATAAACTTATTTTCCGCTCTAGGAGACAGTCATTTATTATACCACATGATTTGCTCCTATAGTTGGTGTTTCTTCTTTTTACCTCCTTATTTTCTCTCTGAAAACTTTATTGCTCATTATCTCGTGAGCAGCAATGAAGTGATACATGATTTATTGGGAAACAAAATCTGTGTTTCACTGCTGAATGCATTTTTTTTTCCGTGTTTTTTAGGCATTGAGACTTTCCCATAACTGGAAGAAAGAGTATGGTATGCCGCTGCTCTGTTCTCTGACTATCACACACAAATATCCACATTTCATTGCCGGGTTTGTGGTTATTTCAATTCCCATTTGTTACTTAAAGAATCTATTGATTTAATTAGGCCATTTCACAGTAAAACGTGGATTCCAAATATTTAACAGGTCATAATACTTTACTTGTATGTCGGACATTTTTCTCACTCCTCTGCACGCTACGAAGGTGCGTACATGACTTATATACATATATAGCCAATTATCGTTAGAATAATCAACTGCTTTAGGCGTTTATCCAGCTCAGTTAATATTTTAGCCATTTTTTTCTAGGGAGAAACAATCTGCTTTGAGAATTTTTCTTACTGAAGGCTCAAAATCTTTACGTTAGGCCAGAACTTCCATCTAAATCTGGAACGTCCCAGCGCATGTGGTCGTAAAACCTGCATCTAGGGTGTAATTAGCAGGTTACTTGTGCACGTCCTGTTGTCACAACATTGCAGAGGCCTCTCGACACATATGTGCAGAGTTATCCCAAGCAAAGTTGTGGCCAGAAATCCCAGCCTAGGGCGCACATTGTAAGGAGGACAGAAGTTCCGGCCTAGCTTGAAGAGGCCAGGAGTTTCAGTGCACGGTGAGGATAAGAAGAGGAAGTGAGGACCATAGAGGAGTCCAGAAGGTGAGTGATGAGCATTTTTTTAATGTTTTTTAACCTTTTGCCAGCCTACTATGGTTTAGCAAAATGGCAGTCATCATGGAGCGTCTTACAAGAGATCTGCATTCCGGATAATACACATTAATCTCAAAGTTAAGTAGCATTCAGTTCCACTCAAATAAGTATGTCCAACTCTAGTTACAACTACCAAAGACTAGCAGATCTTTTCAAATTTGAATTTGCCGACTTCGCCAAATTTTCCCCCAAAATTTAGTTTGCGGAGAACACATTTGTGTGAATCTTGTTGTAACAGTGTTTTCTGACTCGGAGTCAGATAGCGGGATCACCAGTGAGGCCAAATTGTGAATACTTGAAAGCTTGAAAGAGAGAGAGGACCCTGTTGACCATAAAAGCTTATACTCTGCAGCAGGGGTGGGCAACCTTTCTTCTGCCGAGTGCCTTTTGGATATTTATACCGTCCTTCAGGGGCCATACAAATTGCGCACTAATGCCTCCCACAATGTACATTCTCACGCTGGCACTGGGGTCTGGAAATAATCTTTCACTTCATGCGCCTCAACATTCGATGGTGAATGCTGGATGCATGTGCTTACTCAGCAAAAAGAAATTAAAGGGCTGTCAGCCGTCAAACACAGCTGCCAGCCTAAGCACTGTGGTCACCGGAAATATGCCCAGGGGTTGAAAAAAATGTTATTGAGTGGCCGTAAATGGCCCTCAGGCCCAAGATACCCCCTCCTGCTGTACAGAGCAGAACCCACTGACCATAAGAGCTTACACTCTAAAGGAGAGAGTAGACCCTACTGACCATAAGAGCAAACACTCTACAGGAGAGAGAGGACCCCGCTGACCAAAAGAGCTTACACTCTACAGGAGAGAGTGAATCTCTGCTGACCATAAGAGCTTATACTCTACAGGAGAAAGATCCCTGATGACCATATGAGCTTACACTCTACAGGAGAGACAGAGGGGACCCCGCTTACCATAAGAGCTTACACTGTACAGGAGAGAGAAGACCCGATGACTATAATAGCTTGCACTCTATATGAGAGACTTACCCAATGACTCAGGAGAGGTAAAACAACTCTGCCATACAAATTGTGCTCCACTGGGAGACGTGATCTGTGATGACCCAGGTAGTGACCACCATTGTACAAGGTTTGATAATCCGCTAGATGTCATAGCTTTAGGGCATTATGGGGAGGTTGTGTGGTAATGCAAAATGATGTTAGACTGCTATGTGATGCTTCAACAGTGCGGGAAATTAAGCCGGGCAAGTTTTCTTGTGAGCTACGAATTGAATCTGTAAATGTTTGAATTTGCGTGAAACTGTCAATTTCATCAAATTTGAATCAAACTCGATCCTCCGCAGACTGATCTTCTCATCTCTAATTACAATTGTATAATGCACTACTAAGGAGCCACTATTTTTATGTGTGGAGCAAAGTTCTAAAAACTGTTTTAGGGTAAATTCCCACTTCGCCCCTTTGCCGCATTATTCTGCGTGTTTTTGCCACGAAAAATGCAGCATTTTACTGTCCCAGCAAAGTGACTGATATTTCCGAAATTTCATGTACAAGCTGTTTATTTTTTCCTTACAGATTTGAAGCAATTTCACATCTGCAGCATGTCAATTCTTACAGTGTTTTTCACCCATTCTAATAAATGGGAAAACAACACACCAAAAAGCTCGCAAATCATGCACGTTTTAGGTTCCATGATCTTTTTCAATGCACCTGGTCTTCATAAGTCTTCATTCGATAAACTACGTAGCTATTTTTATTTCTTTTTGATTTTCCCACTTGGATACTTTATTATGAGTATTAAGGCTCCCAAATATTTCTACCTCCTTTCCTACCTTTTAGTCCCATTCAGATCTAGAGATCAAACTTAAAGGATTTATCCCAGACCGTTTTTTTTTTACTTTGAGCCTAAAAATTAATAGGCAGGTAAGTGCTACTTACCTGCTTGTTGTGCCTATGCCGATCCCTGCCGGCACAGAGCAGCCACAGACTGCTCCTGTCGTCAATTCAGGGTCTTCTGCTAATTTCATGTCGACAGAACAGCGGCTTCTCTTCCCGGCTAATTCTGCTGCTTCCCATCAACAGAGTACCTCTTCCTCTTTAGGGCTGCTCTGTCGACAGGGCGTGACTAGCAACATCATGCTAATTGACAGCCGGTTCCCTGCTGCCTAACTGCAGGAAGCTGGCTGTCAATCTGCATGATGTTAGCAGTCATGTCCTGTCGACAGAGCAGCCCAAAAAAAGAGTTACTTTGTTGATGGAAAGCAGCAGAATTGCCGGGAAGAGCGATTGATGACTGCTCTGTGCCGGCACCGGGTAGTTTGACAATGCCGAATTAGTTTTAGACCCATAATAAGAAAAATAACAGCCCTGAATAAACCCTTTAATCCTATATGATCTTCCATAGTGGAATATGTGATGTGGCTTCATGACATAGATATAAGTGACATCAATGCCATGATATGTGGTGTGCATGAAGGCAGGCAAAAGTCTATAAAGACCAAAAAATATGCAACAAAATGATGATACAATCATAGTAAGCACTGAGTGTGCTTGTAGCCGCCTTTGTGGAAGCAGAAAGCAATTTCTGGCATACTTATCCTCCTGTGCTAAGTGCAGCTAAAAAATTTTTTTATTACATTAGTGTTCCTTTAAAACAAAGGTCAAGTCTGCAGTGATAAAATAGGCTCCAGGTTGCTTTTTTTTAATAGAGGAAAATGATATTGTGTTGATACACAAAGCAGCCCGGCTCTGTTACACATAAATATAACTTTAAGATGTGTCGTGCTGATGTCATCAATAAAGTTTTTAGTAAAAATTGCAAGTGTTAGACATTGTGTAAGAAGGAACGCTTTTTTTCCCCCATGTTTATTGACATTTACAATTATTAATGTGCCCCCGTAACTAATAAGGAACAAGGGAATCATGGCGTATTTTTCCAAGGTTTACTAAACCTTAAGCTGCTGCGCTTTAATAGCACTGTTGCCAGCATTATGTGTATGTTGGATTGCTTTATAAACACTTAAGAAAAATGAATTATGTTTCCACAATGGGATTACCGTGTATCATTATGGCCAGGTAAATGCCAGGATGGTGACATAATTGGTAGTTGTGAGTAAAATACAACCCCCTTTAAAATGTTACTAAGGTAAATGCTGCATACTTGTAATTCATTATACATAAACATGACTACAGGATATTTATCATTTTCTAAATCATGGATGCTTCTCGTACGCATTTCCATAATTTTTCTGGCTGATACTTCATTAGTTCCTTTAAAAAAAACACAGCATTACCCATTTTTGTAAGTCTCTTAATTTACTTTTCCATAATGATGCATGGGTTTACTTGAATAAACAACAAAGGGCATTTCATATTCATATCTTTAGCTACTGTCTAATTCTTTGGTCATTAAATATGGGCATATTGTCAAATCCAGCTTTGTTTTATGAGGGTGCACTACAACGGTCACAATTTACCTTTTTTATATATTGTTCTATGAGTGTTATAGAGAAGCAGGAAACAATTTTATTCTGTTTGCAAAAATTTGGAACTTTTCAAATTTTATTCCTGTTTCAGGGAATTTATGGAATTTTTATGGAATTTGTAATTAAGCTTTATTTCTTTAGTTATTGTTAACATTTTTCCAATCTTCTCTCCCACGTGACTTCACATTTTTGTTTACTTCCAGTTTTGGACACTGAAAATGGAAAAGTCTATTTTTTTTTTGTAAAATTGGGAACAGGACCTTTTTGTTCTGGGAAAAAAATATTGTGAATTCAAAAGCCATCACATTTTGGGTTAAAGAATAACTCAGGCATTGGGTATATAGTCTCTACTGGTCCTTCAGGTCTCTGCAACAGTTTTTGGTTTAGACACTGAAAACAAAAAGTATTATTTTTTCGAGGGGAAGATTTAGAATTAGAATTAGAATTTTTTTCTAAGGTAGAAATGTTGGGAATGAGAATTTGGAATGGAACAGTTTCTTGAGGGAAGAAATGTTGAGAAAGCTGTGCCATCACAATTTGGGTTAAAATATTATTCAGAAATTGGTTACGAAGTCTCTACTGGTCCTTCAGGTCTCTGCAACAATTTTTGGTTTGGACCTTTAAAACAAAAGTAATTTTTTTGGAAAAGAATGAGACAGTTTTTTGTGAGAAAGAAACATTGAGAATCCCAAACCATTATATTTTGGGCTTTAAAAATTAATCCGGCGTTGAAAGACAAAGACTTTTCTTGGTCCTTCAGTTCTCTGCTATATTCTTCAGTTAGAAAAAAAGTAAAAATTTGAAAAACAGCAAATATACTGTTAATGAAACCACCAAGGTAATGGAATCTCTTCCGACTAGTCAAGACACTTTCTTGGTCAGACCCCTAGTATATATCTTCAAGGTAGTCACTGATTATCATCATGAGTAATACTGAGGGTGTTGGGATGGTATGTGGCAATGGAACAAATAACCAAGAGTCAACAACAACAAAGCAGTAAATTAAAAAGTCTAGGGAACAATCCAAGACAAAATTAGACGTTGGCATCAAAGTTAATATGTGAGTCCGCAAAGAAAGGGGCAAGACATAAAATCAATGGGCAAACAAAAGCAAAATCCACTGTTCATCCAAGACCAACCTTTCCCTGGTGGAGGCAAGGACGATGATCAAGGAATTCCTTAGATTGGACTTCCCAATCAAGCCCATTCCAAGGCAACTGTAGCACTCACGATACTGTTTCATATGAGTGAATTCTTAGACACACAGACTTTCTTTATAATGTGTTGGAAAAGGCCAGAATATTCTAATCATGACATTAACAAAAACATTCTGCAATGCCAAAGTTGACGTCCCTGCGTGGTCCCTCTCCCTCCTCCCAGCCGGTTCACTAGCATACTCACTGCCCTGGTTGCACACCAGTATCACCAATCCTTGCTGTGATTTCCTTGTCTTGCATTTTACACATTTCACCTAGTACGCATGCTTCATGATTCTTAGAGTGTGTTATGTTCCTTTTTGTAAATTTTAAAATATAAAAAACGATTAAACATATATTTGCCTAAAATGTAAAGAAAATGTGTCATCTTTAACTTTAGCCCTTTTAGTGATAATTTAATCTTCAACTTGCTTAACTGTTCATAATCTCCCACCAATCATCTAAGGATGTCTGAAAAAGTAAAGGAGGACAAGTCTGTAGATTATGTTCAAAGGTGGGAAGACAAGAGTTCAATAATGGTAATATTTTGTCATATGAGTAAATGTGTTGAATTTTAAAGGGTTTAATAGTTTCAATTTTTCTCTTAATTTCCCATACTCTTACCATAGGGTTGAATATAGTTCTTATATGTAGAATTGACATAGTCATTGTTATTATTTCCATGACTATTTTGGCCCTACAGAAGATTTTTCTGATATAAGATGGACATTGTCCCACCATTAACTACTCTTGATGAGGAATTCATCTTTCAGTGATTCCTCTTACGTGTCTGATTTTAAAACCTTTCATCAGGTTCTTGCTACTTGCGTTAACCTCTCTCTTGTCAGCTGGAGGATGGACGACAGCATAACTATGAGCTATTTCTTCTTATAACAATTTCATGCCATAGCCCCATGATGAATTAGACGAGACCTCACAACGTTGTTCTCTCTCCATTAAAGCCCAACGCGATTACACCTCCCCCTATAGCAGTTCCTTAATATGTCACCCTCACTACTACACTTTAGGTAACAATAGTTGATTTCTGTTTTTAACCAGTATTAGAAAAATCTAACAGCTTCAAATTAGACTATTACAGGACAAAGGAAGAAAGAAGGTGGCCAAAAAACTAAACTTTAATGTGTCATCTCGGGAAAGCAAATATATCGAACCTCATTGGAAACACACTCCAGAAATAGATCGTTGTAACTACAAGGAGGTGAGCTGAATTCCATTGTTTAACTAATGTAGGTGTCTGACTCCGGTACACTATCTTCTATTTTCCATATATCATAAATTATTAGTACTGCTGAAATTCGGCACTGGACAAGGAAACACATTTGTGTTCGGAAATTAATGTGAGAACAAGTGTCCCAGAAGGAAAGAAGTGAGTATACTATAAATGGAGGAAGATGGAAAATAAAAGTTGTGCCAAAGTTGGTTTGTAAATGTTTATACATTTTACAAAGGATTACAAGATTAGATTTGTGTTAGAATATTTACCAATAATAATATTATTTCACTTATGGCTGTTGTAAAAAATATATAGCAATAAATGTACTAAGAAGAATACATATTGCTTGATACAGTATCTATCTATCTATTTAATTTCAATGTCTGTATACAATCATGAGAAGACTAAGTATATCCTCTTTGTTTTTTATGATTATGCATACCAGGGCATAATAAAAAAAAATCTGGTCCTTAGAAGGTCTTACAATTAAGTAAATACAACCTCAGATGAAGAACAACACATAAGTACACCATGCCATTATTAATTTATCAAAAACTAGGCCAACATGCAGAAGCGTGTAAATAACTAAATACACCCTTGCTGCTTCCATAAGAATTAAGAGAGTAAATAGCAGCCACAGCTAATCAAGTGCCTTTGATTCATTGTTCATTAGCAAGTGTGGTCACCTCAATAAAAGCAGAAGTTTTGGTACTTTGCTGGTCTGCATCTTTCAGACATGTGTTAACACAATGTCAATAAGTAAAGACATAAGCAATTATATTAGATAAACAGTTGTTGAAGGGATATAAGGTTATAAAATATTCAAGACAGTTGAAAATCTTCCCAGGAATGGATATCCCAGCAAATTAACCCTGAGGTCAATTCATGCAATGTTCTGAGGAAAAAAAGAAAGAGCTACAGCTCAGACTCTAAAGGCCTAAGTTAGCACATTAAATGAGGGAAGTAAGACTGTGTACACAGAGAAGCAATATATGTAGGAAAAATGGTGCGCACTCAGGTCAGGGACAATGAGGTGCTGGTAAACTGACCATGTGGTCTAGTCAATAATAGAAGAAATTACCGCACACTCAATACTGGTATGTTGCAATAAAAAAGGTATATGCCAATTTTATTCAAGGAATAACAAAATGACGTTTGCCACATTAATTGAGGTAGAGCAAGAACCCGACGTTTTGACCCTCCCGGGCCTTATTCATGGGTTGACTCTAGTCCTTTGATACAAATGCACACCACACCTCCGTTCAGGACAACGCAGCAAGGCGCGGGATGCGCCGCTGACTCCAGAGAAGACCCCCTTTCAGGCCTACTGTGAACACCACGGCCCCCCCCTAAATAGGTTAAACTTACCTGGGACAGCAGCCTTTACTGGCCTCATTATAAGGTTATGCTCTATAAAGCAGGGACCGCTTGTTCCTCCTCTACTACTGCCACCTTTGTGCATTTGTATCAAAGGACTAGAGTCAACCCATGAATAAGGCCCGGGAGGGTCGAAACGTCGGGTTCTTGCTCTACCTCAATTAATGTGGCAAACGTCATTTTGTTATTCCTTGAATAAAATTGGCATATACCTTTTTTTTTTTGCAACATACCAGTATTGAGTGTGCGGTAATTTCTTCTACACAGAGAAGCAAAACAGAGCAGCAGCACAGGCACCACCAAGTGGCGAGAGAGTGGTCAGACAAGCCGAGTCAAAAAACCATCAGAAGCAGAAGTACCAATAGTAGCAGCAGTATACGTGGTCAGGAACAAGTCAGGGTGTTCAGCAACGGTCAGAAGCGGATAAGATAAAGACAGAATGCAGAAGCGAGTCCGAATACGAGCCAAGTCAAAAACCAGAGAATCAAACCAACAAACAGGGAAACACTGGGAAAAGGGCAGACAGAGGGAGTCAACAGAAACAGGGCAAGTCAAGGATCACAGCAGCACAGATAAAGAGATACCAGAGTCAGGTTCACATGCTGAAGGCAGAACTATAGCTGACACTGCCAGCAGGATGCATCGGAGCTAAATAGCAAACCTGAACCCAGAATGAGGCAGAGCAAAGTTATCCCTTGACTTGATATGTCCGGAAAAAGGGCAGACAGGAGTATTACCCTGGAAAGGATCATGACAGAAAGTCTCTTCTTTCTAAAAAGAACATGGCAGCACAGCTAAAATTTACAATCTGAACAAAGCACAAGACTTCTAGAACAATGTCCTTCCAACAAATAAGACCAAAGTAGAAATGATTGGCCTTAAAGTCTCTTAATTTACTTTTCCATAATGATGCAGAATTGCCTCATACCAATTGTCAAGTATGGTGGTGGGTGGAGGGGTGATGATTTGAGCTTGTTTTACAGCCGTAGAACCTTGGCATCTTGCAATCATTGATATGATCATGAACTCCTCTGTATTTTTGCATGGTATTCTTGCATACGTTTGTATTCCTTTAAGTATTCTTGGGTCAAATGTTAGCCCATTTATGTAAAAGCTAAAACTTGACTGAAACTGGGTCATATAAACACCAAAAAAGAGGAAGAGCTTTAGACGTAGGCCAAGTATAAAATCAATCATTTTAGTAAACAAATATAAAATCAGAACTAGGTACATATAAAAAGTGAGAAACCACAGAAGAGACAAATGGTGGTAAAGGGTATAAATAATGTTCAACAGTAGTAAACTTATCAGTCCGGCAGCTTCAGAGTGAGGAGTCTCAGATGTGCACGGTGGTGCCAACACGGTCAGCACGTGCTGTGAATGATGAAGGATTGTAGATGTCGGTGGCTCAGTTCCTAGCGATGACCGAGAGTCCTCGATGTCTGCCCCGGGGTCCTGAGCAGCAGGGAGAGAAGAAGTAGTGTGCACTGCCGGGGTTGGACAGAGCCCAGCAGAAGTAAGTGGGTGAGTAAGGGTAAAGTTCTTGGTAAGTCACCTGGTTTCTTTTAGGCAGCACGCACGTGTTATAGGGTGGCCTGAGATGAGTAGTTGCTGAAGCAGTAGGGGCCAGCGGTGGAAAGCAGTTCTCCGGTCACAGTATTTGTAGGGAGCAGCTGGAACTATGTAGTGCGGTCCTACACTGTCACGATGCTCAGAGAATGAAGCATCTAGCCGATACAGCTGACCGTGGTGATGAGGGAAGGAGTGCTGTGCTGCACTCCTTCTCCCATTATCCCCCACATCGTCTGACTGCGGGCGCGATGACGTCACCGTCCGGCGCCCGCTGTCAGGAGGTGAGCAGGAGCAGGGAGCGCCGCTGGAACAAGGAGGAAGAGAGGTGAGTATTTATTGTTTTTTATGGGGTGCTGTCTTATATACTGGATCTGCCTAGGGGGGGTGCTGCCTTATATACAAGATCTGCCTATGGGGGTGCTGCCTTTATACAGGATCTGCCTATGTTGGGCTTCTGCCTTATATATAGGATCTGCCTATGGGGTGTGCTGCCTTATATACAGGATCTGCCTATGGGGGGGTGCTGCCTTATATACAAGATCTGCCTATGGGGGGTGCTGCCTTATATATGGAATCTGCCTATGGGGGTGCTGCCTTATATATAGGATCTGCCTATGGGGGTGCTGCCTTATATACAGGATCTGCCTATGGGGTGGGGTGCTGCATTATATACAGAATCTGCCTATGGGGTGCTGCCTTATATACAGGATCTGCCTATGGGGGTGCTGCCTTATACTACAGGATCTGTTTATGGGGTGGGGTACTGCCTTATACTACAGGGTCTGCCTATGGGGGTGCTGCCTTATATACAGGATCTGCCTATGGGGGTGCTGCCTTATATACAGGATCTGTCTGCTGCTATCTGCCACCTATGATCCTGCAACCTTCCCTTTAATGGTACAAACCTCTCTGCTGTCTGCTGCTATCTGCCACCTATGATCCTGCAACCTTCCCTTTAATGGTCCTGCTGAATGTTTGTTAACTTCATTTGTTGCATTGTATTACTTACTGCTGTCCATCCATGCTGGGGTCACAGGAGATATAATCCTGGTCAAGGTGTTAGAGCATATGTTTGCAGCCAGGCTCATTGCCTTTGATCATCTGCAGCAAAGCATTTCGAAGCTAAGCATTAAGACGCTGCAGTTATTTCAACGGCAGTTAGTCACGGCAGGAGTCAGGACCCCACTCTATGTTCTGTCTCTTTTGGGTATGTCTGCTGAGTAAGCACTTCTTATTACTTGGATCTAGCTCTTCTATTAACCCATCTTACTCTTTCACCATGTTTACATATGCCCCTACAGTGTTTGCTCCACTAGTCCTCTCTCTCCTTCACTACCACAAAGCCCAGCACTCTCTAACCTAATAATCATCTAATCATCTCCCCTTCCCTCTTACCTCCCCACCTGTCCTCCTCTGCTGACCTGATCCTCAACCTCAAATCTGTCCTAAGAGAACATAAAACAAGTCGGCCACTCTCTTTCTCCCACCTGCGCTCTCTCTCTCTGCTTCTCCTCACTGCTGCTGCTCACTCCCATCCCTGGACTTCCACATCTCATACCTCCCATTACTACTCCCTCCTATCGCTCCCTATCCAACATGAACTACCGCAATCTTTCCAACATAAAACCCGTGCCCCTGACGCCCACCCCCCTGCTCCCTCTCTCTGGAGCACTCTGGAATGCCTGCTCAATCTGCAATAAGCTTCATGTGATTCACGACCTTTTTCTCTCCCGCAATCTTGCCTTCCTTGGCCTCACAGAAACATGTCTAACACCGTCTGACACTGCCTCCCCTGCTGCGCTGTTACGGAGGCCTCCACCTCACCCACACTCCTCGACCCGGCAACAAACATGGTGGAGGAGCGGGTCTTCTCCTTTCCTCAAACTGCACCTTTAACCCAATCCCGCCTCCTCCCTCCCTTATCCTCCCCTCTTTTGAAGTCCATTCTGTCCGCATCTACTCCCCCTCCAACCTCCAAGTGGCGGTCATATACCGACCTCCAGGCCCGACCACTGCCTTTATTGACCAATTCTCCACCTGGCTTCTTCACTTTCTCTCTCCTGACATTCCCACCATCATCGTGGGTGACTTCAACATTCCCATTGATAACCTTCAGTCAACAGCCGCCAAACTCCTGTCCCTTACCTCATCCTTTGGACTTACTCAATGGTCCTCCGCAGCCACCCACATGGACAGGCATACACTAGAACTGATATTCACCCGTCTCTGCTCTCTATCTAACTTCACCACCTCCCCTCTCCCTCTATCCGACCACCATCTGCTCACCTTCTCATCCCTGTCCTCCTCACCAGTCATCTATGTCCAGCAACATGCGCACCCCCGCAGAAACCTTGCACATCTAGATGCCCACACACTCTCTGACTCCATCCTACCACTGGCATCCATATCCTCACTCCACGACACAGACACTGCCACTGCTTTCTACAATGCCACTCTCACATCAGCTATTGACACGGTTGCCCCTCTCGTCCATGGCAGAGTGCGACGTATCAATAGACAACCTTGGCACAATAACACCACTAAAAAGCTCTGGCAAGTGTCCAGGGTTGCGGAGCGGCGTTGGAAGAAAACACACTCGCAAGACGATTTCACTGCATTCAAACAGGCAACACTCAATTTTAAATCTGCTTTCACCTATGCTAAACAGGCCTACTTCACAACCCTCATATCTTCCCTATCCTACAACCCCAAACAGTTATTCAAAACCTTTAACTCCCTCCTCTGCCCCCCACTGCCCCCTCCAACCTCCCTCATCTCTGCTGAGGACTTTGCCACACACTTTAAAAATAAGATCGACCGAACAAGACAAGTCTTCATTGTTCAACCACCACAACCCCTTTGTATACAAGACCAATGCCCAAACCCCATAACATCCCTATCCAACATCACTGAGCGGGGGCTTAACTGTCTCCTCTCCAAATCGCACCTCACCACCTGTGCGCTCGACCCCATCCCATCCCACCTCCTCCCCAACCTCACCACCACACTTATCCCATCCCTAACCCACCTGTTCAACCTATCACTAACTTCTGGCACCTTCCCTTCTGCGTTCAAACATGCCACAATCACGCCTATCCTTAAAAAGCCAACCCTCGATCCAACTGCCATGTCCAGCTATCGCCCAATATCGCTGCTCCCATTCGCTTCCAAACTCCTGGAGCAGCACGTCCATGCTGAACTTTCCTCCCACCTCTCATCTAACTTGTTGTTTGACAATCTACAATCTGGTTTCCGCCCCCACCACTCAACTGAGACTGCCCTGACCAAAATCACTAACGACCTACTTACCGCCAAACCTACTGGACAATACTCTGTACTCCTCCTTCTAAATCTGTCCTCTGCTTTTGACACAGTTGACCACTGCCTCCTACTACAGATCCTCTCCTCCTTTGGCATCAAAGATCTCACCCTATCCTGGATCGCCTCGTACCTTTCCAACCGCACTTTCAGCGTCTCCCACTCCCACACTACCTCCTCATCCCACCCTCTCTCTGTTGGAGTCCCCCAAGGCTCTGTTCTAGGACCCCTACTCTTCTCAATCTATACACTTGGCTTGGGACAACTCATAAAGTCCCATGGATTCCAGTACCACCTCTATGCTGATGACACTCAGATCTACCTCTCTGGCCCAGACGTCACCGCTCTGCTGTCCAGAATCCCAGAGTGCTTATCAGCCATATCCTCCTTCTTCTCCTCCCACTTCCTCAAACTCAATGTGAACAAATCTTAACTCATCATCTTTCCTCCATCTCATAGATCTTCCTTACCCGACCTATCTATCGCAATCAATGACATCATGCTTTCCCCCGTAACGGAAGTCCGCTGCCTCGGAGTAACCTTTGACTCTGCCCTGTCCTTCAAACCGCACATCCAAGCTCTTTCCACCTCCTGTCGCCTCCAGCTCAAAAATATCTCAAGAATCCGTCCTTTCCTCAACCTTCAATCTACTAAAATGCTTGTTCATGCCCTCATCATCTCCCGCCTTGACTACTGCAACATCCTTTTCTGCGGCTTCCCTGCTAACACCCTTGAACCTCGCCAGTCCATCCTTAACTCTGCTGCCCGACTAATCCATCTCTCTCCTCGCTACTCCTCCACTTCCCCCCTCTGCAAATCTCTTCACTGGCTCCCATTCCCTCAGCGTATCCAGTTCAAATTACTAATACTGACCTACAAAGCCATCCATAACCTGTCTCCTCCATATATCTCTGAACTAATCTCCATATATCTTCCCTCACGTAATCTCTGGTCCTCCCAAGACCTCCTTCTCTCCTCCACACTTATTCGCTCCTCATCCAATTGCCTCCAAGACTTCTCCAGAATATCCCCCATCCTCTGGAATTCTCTGCCCCAACATGTCCGGTTATCCACCACATTCGTTTCCTTCAGATAGAACCTGAAAACTCATCTCTTCAGGAAAGCCTACAGCCTGCACTGACCCCGCTGCCTCCTCATCACCACCGAAGCTACCGCCTCACCAACACCGGAGCTCCTGAAACCCCCAACCTACTGTCTCCTTCCCCTTAATCCTGCAGAATGTAAGCCCGCAAGGGCAGGGTCCTCGCCCCTCTGTATCAGTCTGTCATTGTTAGTTTGTTTTCTGTAAGTGATATCTGTAACTTGTATGTAACCCCTTCTCATGTACAGCACCATGGAATCAATGGTGCTTTATAAATAAATAATAAATAATAATAATCTGCCTATGGGGGTGCTGCCTTATATACAGGATCTGCCTATGGGGGTGCTGCCTTATATACAGGATCTGCCTATGGGGGGTGTTGCCTTATATACAGGATCTGCCAATGGGGGGTGCTGCCTTATATACAGGATCTGCCTATGGGGGGTGCTGCCTTATATATAGGATCTTCCTATGGGGTGGGGTACTGCCTTATACTACTGGTTCTGCCTATGGGGTGCTGCCTTATATACAGGATCTGCCTTTGGGGGGTGCTGCCTTATATAAAAGATCTGCCTATGGGGGTGCTTCCTTATATACAGGATCTGCCTATGGTGTAGGGTACTGCCTTATACTACAGGGTCTGCCTATGGGGTGCTGCCTTATATACAGGATCTGCCTATGGGGGGGTGCTGCCTTATATACAAGATCTGCCTATGGGGGGTGCTGCCTTATATACAGGATCTGCCTATGGGGGGTGCTGTCTTATATACAGGATCTGCCTACGGGGGGTGCTGCCTTATATACAGGATCTGGCTATGGGATGGGGTGCTGCCTTATATACAGGATCTGCCTGTGGGGGGTGCTGCCTTATACTACAGGATCTGCCTATGGGGTGGGGTACTGCCTTATACTACAGGGTCTTCCTATGAGGGTGCTGCCTTGTATTATATTGAGGACTATCTGGCACATTATACTATATGGAGGTTATCTATGGGGGCCATCATACAGTGTGGAGATTACAGTGAAGGGGCCATCATACAGTGTTGGAGCCATCAAACAGTTTGTGGGATACTAAGGAGTCAGTATACTGTGTGGGTGCATTATACTGTGTATAAGAGATCATCACGCTGTGCATAGGGGAGCTGTACAGGGGGAGACTCTGGACATTATTAAATGTAATTTGTTATAGGGGAACTCAGGTTACTGTGACTATCAAAGGGGCACACAGGGCAGTATTACTTTCTATTGGGCAAAATGTGGGCTCTGTTTTCTACGGCACTTGCACCCGGCAGTACTATATTATAGAGGGTTTCTTTAGGATTTAGAGGGCACAGAGAACCACACAGCAGGTGCAGTAATAGGGTCACATACGGCAGCAGCGGCTCAGTATTGGGGTATCAGGTGCAGTAATAGGGACACATATGGCAGCAGCGGCTCAGTATTGGGGTATCAGGGGCAGTAATAGGGACACATACAGCAGCAGCGGCTTAGTATTGGGGTATCAGGTGCAGTAATAGGGACACATATTGCAGCAGAGGCTCAGTATTGGGGTATCAAGGGCAGTAATAGAGACATATACAGCAGCAGCGGCTCAGTATTGGGGTATCAGGTGCAGTAATAGGGACACATATTGCAGCAGATGCTCAGCATTGGGGTATCAGGGGCAGTAATAGGGACACATACGGCAGCAGCGGCTCAGTATTGGGGTATCAGCAGGATGAGGAGTTTGTGCAGGTTGGGAATAGATGGTGATGGCTGGAATGTGAGAAGTGAAACGTGTCTTTGTTGTATTCTCTGCAGGTGATTCATTGCTGGAAGAAGTTGTCATGTCGGTCTGGGCCAGATGGAAAAGACGGGAAAAATGAACGACTCCATCAGAAAGAATGTCAGCGGTAAGACATTATCTGTAACTGTGCTGTGATCTCTTATATGTTCTGTAGGACTGGTATCTACCACTAACCATATGGCAGTAATATCAGTGTTGGTCTTTTTATAGAGATTATTTTCAATAACATCTCTGTGATCTGCTGAGGTTCTCCTCCAGTATTAGGGTGCATCACTGAGTTATAATCAAGGTTACCTGGTTAGGGGCCCACTCAGAAGCTTTGCCCCCCCTGAACCAAAACCCTAGCTACGCCTCTGAGTGATATATATCCTTTTATCCTAAACAAAGATTTTTTTGTTATACCTCTGCTTTGATTCTTTGTGCATTTATTCATTCTTTTCTGTAGGATCTAGTTCCACCTTGTATTTATTCTGTTTTGATGCGTATTTCTGAAGATTGATTACCCATTCTTATATATCAATTCTTGCATAAAGAATTTAAGGTGTATATACTGTTACTATTATTCATTGACTACAGTTGGCTGTTTCTGGAGGCTTCATGTGTGGCTTTGCCTATGCTTGATACTCTCCTTTTAAATGTTTTACAGTACAGACCAAAAGTTTTTACACACCTTCTCATTTAAAGATTTTTCTGTATTTTCATGACTATGAAAATTGTAAATTCACACTCAAAGCATCAAAACTATGAATTAACACATGTGGAATTATACTGTATATATACTTAACAAAAAAAGTGTGAAACAGCTGAAAATATGTCTTATATTTTAGGTTCTTCAAAGTAGCCACCTTTTGCTTTGATGACTGCTTTGCACACTCTTGGCATTCTCTTGATGAGCTTCAAGAGGTAGTCACCGGAAATGGTCTTCCAACAATCTTTAAGGAGTTCCCAGAGATGCTTAGCACTTGTTGGCCCTTTTGCCTTCACTCTGCGGTCCAGCTCACCCCAAACCATCTCGATTGGGTTCAGGTCTGGTGACTGTGGAGGCCAGGTCATCTGGAGTAGCACCCCATCACTCTCCTTCTTGGTCAAATAGCCCTTACACAGCCTGGAGGTGTGCTTGGGGGTCATTGTCCTGTTGAAAAATAAATTATGGCCCAACTAAACGCAAACCGGATGGAATAGTATGCCGCTGCAAGATGCTGTGGTAGTCATGCTGGTTCAGTATGCCTTGAATTTTGAATAAATTCCCAACAGTCTCACCAGCAAAGCACCCCCACACCATCACACCTCCTCCTCCATGCTTCATGGTGGGAGCCAGGCATGTAGAGTCCATCCGTTCACCTTTTCTGCATCACACAAAGACACCGTGGTTGGAACCAAAGATCTCAAATTTGGACTCATCAGACCAAAGCACAGATTTCCACTGGTCTAATGTCCATTCCTTGTGTTCTTTAGCCCAAACAAGTCTCTTCTGCTTGTTGCTTGTCCTTAGCAGTGGTTTCATAGCAGCTATTTTACCATGAAGGCCTGCTGCACAAAGTCTCCTCTTAACAGTTGTTGTAGAGATGTATCTGCTGCTATAACTCTGTGTGGCATTGACCTGGTCTCTAATCTGAGCTGCTGTTAACCTGCGATTTCTGAGGCTGGTGACTCGGATAAACTTATCCTCAGAAGCAGAGGTGACTCTTGGTCTTCCTTTCCTGGGGTGATCCTCATGTGTTAGGTGTCGAGTTCCCGCCTCTGCACAGGGGGATTCTCGAACCACCTCTGCTGCGGTCTCCCATTATTCTCCAGCTGCATCTTACCAAGAAAAATGGAGTACAAGTCCAAAATAGTACAAAGATATAGATTCATTACAAAATTACATCAGACAATTAAGATCACATAGACAATTCATCAAAAACACATATCATGCTCAGCGAGGAAAAACAAGATGGACACAAACCCGGGCCAACGGGAAACATGCGCCGCTGATTGTGGCTCATTAGGGGTAAGTGGGGGCCTTATAAGACCGTGCCACAAACACACTGCAGCACCTCCCCCTGACAAAGCTGACGCGAAACGCTCGTTGGGGCTGCACTGTGTGGATCTCCTGTCACTGCAATATTGATAAGGGACCTTTGGACTGTATTTGCACTTAGACTGATGAAATATTTATCATTGTGGTCCATTTTTATGGATTTATATGTGTGATAAATTAACTAATATGCCCTAGTGTCCCCTTATCCTATTTACTTATATAGCACTTGACACTTTACTTCATATACTTTGCAGTGCTAGGTGGCCACATGGTTTGTGTCCATCTTGTTTTTCCTCGTTGAGCATGATATGTGGTTTTGATGAATTGTCTATGTGATCTTAACTGTCTGATGTAGTTTTGTAATAAAACTATATCTTTGTACTATTTTGGACTTGGACTCCATTTTTCTTGGTAACATGCATAGGAATTTGGAGTGTCCTATTTTTGTAATGTGCTCTCTCTATCAGTAGCTCAGACACTCCAGTTTGAGCATGATTAAGAGGGTTAATGTGTCCACAGTGGGATGTATTTACTTTCCAGGCACAGTGAAGCCTGCTCAGCGGAGACGTCAGTCCCAGCGTCTGGCTCAGGCTGATACTGGGAGACTGGTTACTACTGTTCTTCCAGGCTCTGCCTTTGTAGCCAGTACTGGTCAGCGGCAAGCAGACATCTCTGGGACTAAGTCCTGCTTTTCCCCTTCTGAGCATGCTCAGGGTAAGACCTCTCATTGGAGGTCTGGAGGTCAGGAGTCACATTCTCAGATACTGCAGCAGCTCCCATTGGTCCTCTAGGAAGGTCCTGAAGTTGCTCAGGTACTGTAGCAGCTCCCATTGGTCCTCTAGGAAGGTCCTGAAGTTTCTGCAGCTATAAAAGGTTCGCATGGCCGCACGGCCATGCGCTAGTATCAAACCAATGTCTATGAGTTTGTATGAGTGTATTCAGGGCCTTGGCTGAAATAAGCCGCTACAATGCCGGAACCTCTGGTGAGGAGTTGTTTGTCTGTTTTCTCTGACTGCATGACCACAGTTTGCTCTGGTTGATATCTGTACCTCTGTGAGGTTAACAGGGCACAGCATCTTGTTCCTAGAGACTCTGTGGAGTTAACAGATTTTGCTTATGCCGCCATATAGGGCCGCCAATTGACAGCAGCAGGTTCCTCTCCTGCACAGTGGACCCCGGGTTGCGCACGCACCTAATAATACATATATATATACTTGGTGCGTTCCGCCAACCCTAACATCATGTGAGCCAGTTTCTTTGTAGCGCTTGATGGTTTTTGCAACTGCACTTGGGGACACTTTCAAAGTTTTCCCAATTTTTCGGTCTGACTGACCTTCATTTCTTAAAGTAATGATGACCACTTGTTTTTCTTTACTTAGCTGCTTTTTTCTTGCCATAATACAAATTTCAACAGTCTATTCAGTAGGACTATCAGCTGTGTATCCACCAGACTTCTGCTCAACACAACTGATGGTTCCAACCCCATTTATAAGGCAAGAAATCCCACTTATTAAACCTGACAGGGCACACCTGTGAAGTGAAAACCATTCCCAGTGACTACCTCTTGAAGCTCATCAAGAGAACGCCAAGAGTGTGCAAAGCAGTCATCAAAGCAAAAGGTGGCTACTTTGAAGAACCTAGAATATAAGACATATTTTCAGTTGTTTCACACTTTTTTGTTAAATATAATAATTCCACATGTATTAATTCATAGTTTTGATGCCTTCAGTGTGAATTTACAATTTTCATAGTCATGAACATACAGAAAAATCTTTAAATGAGAAGGTGTGTCCAAACTTTTGGTCTGTACTGTACATGTTTTGAAAGTGTACAATTAAGATTTGTCTTTTACGTATGGCTCATACTTCTAAGTGTTTATAGGTTCTTGCAGTAATTCAACTTTGTGCTGCCAAAGGTGGTTCTACAAGCTATTGAATCATGGAGTGAAGTTAATTTTTCATATACTCCCCCTGCATTTGGTCTAGTTTTTGGTAAATTAATAATAACAGGGTGTAATTTGTCATGTGTTGTTCATCTGAGGTTGTATTTACCTAATTTTAAGATCTTCTAAAGAACAGATGTTTTGTTATTATAATGTCCTAATACATAAAGAGGGTGTACTTAGTTTTTATTTTCACTACATTATCATTTATATGCATAACTTCCAACTCCAAACTGTATATACCTGAATACTTATTGGATGAAGAAGATCAGGTGATGGGTATTTATGTAATGAGGGGTGTGTGGCCTAAGGATACAACACCATTTATTAAGGTGCAGAATTATTAGGAACCTTGTTTTCCTCAGGAAAATGGGCCAAAAAAAGAGATATAACTGATTGTGAAAAAACTAAAAATTGTGAATAGTTTTACAGAGGATGCAGCACTCTTGAAATTGCTAAGAAATTGGAGTGTTATATAAAGTTTTGTTGAAAATATTCAAAAGGATCACAAAAAACATGTTGAAAAATTAAGACGCACATTAAATGCCAGAGATGTGACAGGAATCAAACGTCAAGTGACCAGGAAGCTATTATTCCCCGTCCTCTCATATTTGTGAACTGCAACCTCCTTCAAGGTGTTCAGTGCTCAGAGACACAGCCAAGGTAAAGAGTGTTGAACCCAACCGACATAGAAGAATACACAGAAGAGGAAACATCAAGTGTGGGCCAAGAAATATCTGAAGACAGGTTTTTCAAAGGATTTATGGACTGATGAGATGAGATACTTGACGGACCAGATGTAAGGGTCCATGGTGGGATGAATAACGGGAATAGACCTCCACTTCCACTCGGAAGCTGGTGAAGATGGGGTTCTGCTATGGGCTAGTATTATTAAAGATGATCTAGTTGGACCTTTTTGGGTTGAAGATGAACTCGGGAAATCAACTCCCAAATCTACTTTAGAAGACATTTTCTTCAAGCAGTGGTACAGGAAAAAGTCTGCATCTTTCAAGAAAACCATGATTTTTCTACAGGACAATGATCAATTGCAGCATCGAGGTCTCCACTGCTGCCAGTAAAGGCCAGATGAAAGAATAATTACACGGCCCCTTCCTTACCAGATCTAAAGTCTATTGGCAACTTTTGGGCCTAATATACAAATGAGGAGGCAGAATAATGCACCAAACTATTGGTCACCCAAAGGGTGCCCGAAGCCCACCATTAGCATATGAATTAAAAGTTATTTTCTCATGCACTGTACCAGTAACCGATACAATGCAAGTTGGGTTGGTATGGGGGCTAAGTCCCCTACAACACTGTATCGCCTATTTAAATGCATGTTGGGATAATGGACTCCCTTTAAGGTGGTGATATATGCAAATGTGCAAAACACAGATTTACCAATGAGTTATATTTGCACAAATGAATAAATAAATGTGTTCATTATTATAAGGCCACAAGGTGATTTTTAGAATAAACCTTTAGCTATAAAAGTAGGGTACCCCATAATTTTACCTATCACATTTTAAGGTCGAATTGCAACGAGAAATTGAACTTTTTTTTAAAGTGTAACTAAACTTTTGTTAATCTTTTAATACTTTGCAATCTTTTAAAGATGATGTATTGTAGGCTCTGTTTGTGTTCACCTGGTGAAGTGGACCCCAGGTCCGGGTGGGTACATAAGCAACAAGTGTTGGTGTACCTGGCAGAAAGAGATGTGGGGAACAAGGATGAGACATCACCAGGAATCTTGGGAACAGTAGGATGGATGCAGCAAAGTCAGAAGGACAGCTGGGACAGAAACAAGAAACTTGGTGTGCACAGGAGGAGAGTAACAAACTAAAGTCTAGGATAAACAATCTGAAGACACAGGTGTTTGTTCTAATGGTCCTTAAAAGGCCTACGGAGGTGAAGTCACACGTTGGGCAATCTACAAAGCCTGACGTGGAGCACAACATAGGGCAGCGAACTCAGGTGAAGGGACCAGAGCCCAGATCTGAGACAGGTTTGTAACATGCACGGTATATTGGTGGGAGCCTTAGTTAATCACTTGCTCATAACACCAGACAGAGGTCCCTAGCTCAAACACACAAGGAAAGGGCCACAATGAAAAGTTTGTGGAAATACACATGCTCATGCTAATTTAAGAGATTGGTGGTGGTCTTGGAACCTTTACCCCACCAGTCTACAAAAATTATAATAATAATTTATAATAATAAACTTTAATTATAGAGGTAAGTCAGGTAGGGTGATTTTGTTATTTTGTATCGACAGTCTCTGTGATTACTAATATTCTCAGAATTTATGATTTTAACACTTATCCCCTTTATTCTCCAATTAGTACTAATCTTTTCTAAATAAAAAAAATAAATAAATGCATGGATATGATCTTCTGTGCCATCCCTAAATAATACCATTACCATCACAATCAATTAATGAATAATACACCCTATAGTCATAAAAGGTGATGTATCAACACAATGTAATGATTGCAACTAAAAGAAAGACAAACATGCATAAACAAATTAACACTTTGCCTTATTTATGCTAATTTATTGTGCAGGGCATGAAAAGTACATATTCCCTTCAGAGAAATATGACAGGGTGTGTGCCACAACCTCCATCACCTTCACAAAAGTGGGAGAAAAAGGTCACAATGAATATTAAAATGTCAGAATGTGTGAAAGTTTAAGAGTCATTGTAAAACTCTGGCAACCTTGCAGTTTATTTAACTATTCCATTATGTGGTGAAAGCTTTACTGAATCTTCTATGTTCAGATATTAAGTGTATCTAAGATGTTTTTGATAAAAGAAAAAATTATCAAAATCTAATTACTTAATAATATTGTACTTTGGATAGACACTGACTATATATATTTACAATGGTTGCTTTACAGTTTTGCACTCTTTTTATTAATGTAAAGTATTGCCAAGTCTGAAATATTAATGCCCTAAACATTCACTTGAAAGGAACTGAGAGCCCCTAAGCTGCAGTACCAGACACAGCCACAACAAAAATATGGCACTGTGCTAGGTAAAAACTGAATTGGCACGACACTCGCTGGAAGGCTTGTTAATGAATTCATTAGGGAGGGCCCCATATTGTCATCATCAAGCAATCTAACATTGATGACCTATCCTTAGGACAGAACATCAATATTACAGTCCCCCAAAACCTCTTTATTTATGGATATTATTAAATATCAGTTTTGACAAAGTTCATAATATTAAAATAGAAAAGATGAGAAAAATATCTTGCTCTTTGAAAAAGGTATATTTGACTTTTTTTAAAGAGCATCTGTCAGTAGATTTTTGCTATGTAATCTGACAGCTGCACGATGTAGAGACAGAAACCCTGAATCCAGCGACGTGCCACTTAATTTACTGGGTGCAGCAGTTGCGATATAATTACAGTTTTCTCTGCAGCAGATTTAGCAGAGCTCGCAATGGTGAGCTGTGTATAACCCCGTCCACATCAGTGATTGGCTCCTTTCTGTGTACTGTACTGTATGATATTAAAAATCCCAAAATCATATTATTGTTCTGAAACAACACATGTGTGTTGCATGTGTTCAGAACCATTACTTAGCTCCAAAGAATATAGGACATAAATAGGAGAAATCAGAGCATAATTGTATAGAAAAAGATATAAACTTTATTATAACAAAAGAATTTTAAAATACAACAATAGTAGTTAGAGGTGTATAGTGAATACCATGATTACCATAGTACAGAGGGCACCCACCCCTCTAACAATCCCCATGTAATTGCCAATAGCTATAAGGAAAAAGGGGATTTTTCCTGCATATAATGACACCAAGGGTGCTGATTGGAAAGAAGACCTAAATGCTAATGCCAGCAAAGTTGCTCTAACAATAACAGGGGCCAAAACAGCTTACCGAGGTGCAGGGGAGATAGTAGAGGAGCGGGGTCCTGCCAGGGTGCAGATCCGACACGTGTTTCGCGGCCGCAAAACGCCGCTTTTTCAAGGAAGTGAAGGGTGATACCAAAAGGACCTGTGTCATGATCTCTGCAGGCAGAGATCATAGCAAGCCTATAGAGGGACAAGCTCTCGGAAGATGGAACTATACTGACCATGAACTAAGCCTGCCGCGCAACTAGAAATAGCCAGGTAGCATTTCCTATTTATAGCTAGATGCCCAGCTCTGGCCTAAGACCTAAATAGCTAGCAGAGGGAAATATAAGACCTGGCTCACCTCTAGAGAAATATTCCAAAGAAGACAGTAGCCCCCCACATATAATGACGGTGAGTTCAGATGAAACAACAAACGCAGCAGGAAAATAGTCTTAGCAAATTTGAGGTCCGCTTACTAGATAGCAGAAGACAGATAGTATACTTTCATGGTCAGCAGAAAAATACTAACAAAACACCATCCAGAGATTACCTTAAACTCTGGCATTAACTCATAACGCCAGAGTAGCAATCCCTGATCGACGAGAGCTTTCCAGACACAGTAACAAAACTTCAGCTGCGAACTGGAACAAATAGGCAAAACAAAACATGGACAAAAGTCCAACTTATCAGTAGTTGTCTAGAAGCAGGAACAAGCACTGAGAGGCATCAGATAACATTGATGACCGGCAAGAAACCACCAGAGAAATGAGCTTAAATAGCGACACCCACTACTGATGGAATCAGGTGAAACAGGAAAGAGGATGACAAGTCCAATTCCACAAGCGGCCACCGGGGGAGCCCAGAATCCAAATTCACAACAGTACCCCCCCCTCAAGGAGGGGGCACCGAACCCTCACCAGATCCACCAGGGCGACCAGGATGAGCCCTATGGAAGGCACGAACAAGATCAGAAGCATGAACATCAGATGCATTGACCCAAGAATTATCCTCCTGGCCGTAACCCTTCCAGTTGACCAGATACTGGAGTTTCCGTCTGGAAACACGAGAGTCCAAAATTTTCTCCACAACGTACTCCAACTCACCCTCAACCAACACCGGAGCAGGAGGCTCAAGAGAAGGTACAACAGGTACCTCATACCTGCGCAATAACGACCGATGAAAAACGTTATGAATGGAAAAGGACGCAGGGAGGTCCAAACGGAAAGAAACAGGATTAAGAATCTCCAATATTCTATAAGGGCCGATGAACCGAGGTTTAAACTTAGGAGAAGAGACCCTCATAGGGACAAAACGAGAAGACAACCACACTAAATCTCCAACACAAAGCCGAGAACCAACACGACGATGACGGTTGGCAAAACGCTGAGTCTTCTCCTGTGACAACTTCAAATTGTCCATAACCTGCCCCCAGATGTGATGCAATCTCTCCACCACCGCATCCACTCCAGGACAATCCGAGGATTCCACCTGACCGGAGGAAAATCGAGGGTGAAACCCCGAATTACAGAAAAACGGGGACACCAAGGTGGAAGAACTGGCCCGATTATTGAGGGCGAACTCTGCCAATGGCAAAAAAGCAACCCAATCATCCTGGTCAGCAGAGACAAAACACCTCAGATATGTCTCAAGGGTCTGATTAGTCCGCTCGGTCTGGCCATTAGTCTGAGGGTGAAAAGCAGATGAAAAAGACAAATCTATGCCCATCCTAGCACAGAATGCCCGCCAAAATCTAGACACAAATTGGGTACCTCTGTCAGAAACAATATTCTCAGGAATACCGTGCAATCGGACAACATTCTGAAAAAACAGAGGAACCAACTCAGAAGAAGAAGGCAACTTGGGCAGAGGAACCAAATGGACCATTTTAGAGAAACGGTCACAGACCACCCAGATGACAGACATCTTCTGGGAAACAGGCAGATCTGAAATAAAATCCATCGAGATGTGTGTCCAAGGCCTCTTAGGAATAGGCAAGGGCAACAGCAGTCCGCTAGCCCGAGAACTACAAGACTTGGCCCGAGCACAAACGTCACATGACTGCACAAAGACTCGCACATCTCGTGACAGAGAAGGCCACCAGAAGGATCTTGCCACCAAATCCCTGGTACCAAAAATTCCGGGATGACCTGCCAATGCAGAAGAATGTACCTCAGAGATGACTCTGCTGGTCCAATCATCCGGAACAAACAGTCTATCAGGCGGACAACGATCCGGTCTATCCGCCTGAAACTCTTGCAAGGACCGCCGCAGATCAGGAGAAACGGCCGACAAAATTACTCCCTCCCTAAGGATACCTGTGGGTTCAGAATTACCAGGAGTGTCCGGTCAAAACTGTCATGATCTCTGCAGGCAGAGATCATAGCAAGCCTATAGAGGGACAAGCTCTCGGAAGATGGAACTATACTGACCATGAACTAAGCCTGCCGCGCAACTAGAAATAGCCAGGTAGCATTTCCTATTTATAGCTAGATGCCCAGCTCTGGCCTAAGACCTAAATAGCTAGCAGAGGGAAATATAAGACCTGGCTCACCTCTAGAGAAATATTCCAAAGAAGACAGTAGCCCCCCACATATAATGACGGTGAGTTCAGATGAAACAACAAACGCAGCAGGAAAATAGTCTTAGCAAATTTGAGGTCCGCTTACTAGATAGCAGAAGACAGATAGTATACTTTCATGGTCAGCAGAAAAATACTAACAAAACACCATCCAGAGATTACCTTAAACTCTGGCATTAACTCATAACGCCAGAGTAGCAATCCCTGATCGACGAGAGCTTTCCAGACACAGTAACAAAACTTCAGCTGCGAACTGGAACAAATAGGCAAAACAAAACATGGACAAAAGTCCAACTTATCAGTAGTTGTCTAGAAGCAGGAACAAGCACTGAGAGGCATCAGATAACATTGATGACCGGCAAGAAACCACCAGAGAAATGAGCTTAAATAGCGACACCCACTACTGATGGAATCAGGTGAAACAGGAAAGAGGATGACAAGTCCAATTCCACAAGCGGCCACCGGGGGAGCCCAGAATCCAAATTCACAACAGACCTGCTTTTAACCCCGCTAACCTGCATCACATGTCCGTAATCGTCCAATGACAGCGGCGCCGGCGGCGCATGCGCACGGTGACGAACGGGTCCTCCATGGAGGCAGGGCGTCGGGCCAAGTACGCAAGCGCCGAGTGGAAGCTCGGAACCTCCGCACCTAGCACTAGGACGCCCGCCCACATGAGGGAGCCGCCCACCAACCCGGGCGATGCGCACGGCCACTGGATGGATATAATTGTTAAAGATATTATATAGTTATTGATAGATATATAGATAGTTATTGATAGATAAGAAGAAAATTCTGATAAGCATCATCGATGGCGGAGACAAACTAGATCTTATACTGAACGTGTGTGTATATGCATACACACACTTCTACATTAACGTCTAAAACACCACCACCTATGCGTAGACATATGGACAACTGCAATATACAGTAAACTAATCAAAAAAGAGGACAAGCAGTCACAAAGTCCAAACAACAATCTTTATTATATCAAATATATAAAATCCAGACAGACGATACAAAACGGGGCTAAAAAGATGACAATGGGGGTTACCTGCAACATGCAAGGCCCAAGGCAGGGTGTACACCTAACAAACAACAGTGGTATATACATACAGGGAACGGCACAGAGTATATAGGACTGTTTACATGGTGGCCTCACGTATAGCCAGAAATCATTATATCCACAGCACTTAAATACTCCGTACTAACAATTAGTATCTAGGCTAAAATAAGCCATATACGTTACCCGATGCCGATGGACAGTAAAGTAGGGGACACCTACATCGCAGGATGGGCGATAAATATACCAGAATTAGGCCAGGATTAGGGACACATATATCAGGATGGAAAGTGCATATATATATATATATGTATATATATATATATATATATATGTATATAATTTATTCAGGATTGGGGGGAGCACAGTCCAAATCTTGCATCGAGGCCCATCAGACTCTAGTTACGCTACTGCTTGCTAGCTATAAGTTTTTGAACAGACAGAATTTCAAAGCTAGTGTAAGCAATGGATTTTCAAAACTGGTCATGGGTCTCCTGCCCCGAATTCAACAGTCTTATACATACCTACGAGGCTATCGAGCTTGGGTGAGTAGACCCACTCTCCATTCCGGAAAACTCGCTCTGCATATGGACATCTGGCACAGTTTGGTAGAAACTGGCTATTAAAAAAAGTCATACCGTATGTGGCACCATTGATGAGCGTATCTTACCAGATTCAAATTTGCCAAACCGGGCAGATTTTACAATAAAATTTGGATTTATTCTCTGAGAATTGAAAGTCCCTTGTTATGCTCCGGGATCTGGAGCATAATAAATATAGGATGTAATAAAAAAGTAATATTCACCTCATGGCTCACCTCACTGCTCAATGTCCCCCATACAGTCCTCAGCACCTCTTCTTACTGTCGTCGTGCACTGAAACTCCAGACATTTTCATGATAGATTGAAACTTCTGCCCATCACTTGGCCCAGGATGTCCCTGCACATGCGCAGAGATGTCACAGGTCTGGTTGTGGTTGGAAGTCCTGGCCTAGTGTGAAGAGGCCTGGGGTTTCTGAGCTTGACGGTCATAAGAAGAGTAAGACTGGATGGTGTAGAGCGAGCTGCAGAGATAGCCGGTGAGGTGAACGATGAGGTGAGTTTTTGAGAACTATTTTTTAAAATCTTTTGCCAGCCCACTGCTGTTTCCCATTTTGCTAAATTTGCCTGGGGAAAAAAAAATCTGCATTCTTGAGTATATGGATTTTTGTAAAATTCGAGTAGAATTCAGTTCCACTCCATTAAATTTGGCCAACACTATATGGCACATAGAAGCTTTTAAAATGATCTACTTTTCGTGTAGAGAGTGAAAAATGATTCATTTCTTTTTCATTAAAGGCAGTGAAGGCTGGGTTTAATTATGAATGTATATATAATATGCTTAAAATGAAAAATAAAAATTACATAATAAAACTAAAAATGAATGGTTCTATTGTTATCGGTCATATTTCTTAAGAATTTACAGAATGATGAAAAGTGTCAAAATAGAATCTCAAAGATCTTATTATTACGGTATATAGAAAATCAAAATATTCAATATTTTCTTCTAGACTAAATTATATATTTTACAATAGATTTTCTTTTTCACCGCATCATTAAAATGTGTAATTTTTTTTTGCAGTCATCTAAAAAAGAACAAATAAAAAAATAAACTGAATTGCCGTGAAATATTTTCTCTTTTATAGACAACCCCCATTGTATTTTTTATTGACAATAAATTTTGGAATATTTGAGAAATATAAATCATGCTGGAAGATAACAGAAAAAAAATACACTGAATAATAATATATTTCTTAAAATATGTACTTTTGACAGCATAGCACTGCTTAATGATAATAAGTCAGCTCCATCATCACTCTTCACTGTCAGCCAAGTGAACAATACAAGCCTTATCATATTTTAGGGTTCTGAATACTTTTAATGATTGGCTTCGGCATGTGGAAAAATATAAGTAAATACGAAAAAAAAAGAAAAAAAAAGAAAACGTAGCCAATACAACAAATACAATAAAAATAAAGCAAATTTATTTCCTTTTTCTCAAAAATCACTGTTTTCAAAATCATATATTTTCTTGTATATCTGATTCAAGAAAAAAAAAATCTTCATTAGTTCTATAATAGGCAGAATCTAATATCTGGGAAAGGAATAAAAATAAAAAAATACAATAAAAAAATAGAAAGTGAAATACATGGTATCTTTTTTTTTTCTTTTTCTTTTTTTTTTTTTAAAGAAAGCTTCATTGAATCTTTTGGGAAAAATGAGGACTCTTGGTAATCTGTGCGCTGAAATATTTTTGCTTCTTTTTCTAGAAAATGTGCAATTTGGTCAGGCAGAAAAAATTGAACAGAGCTTTCCAAGTAATAAATCACTGGATTGCCGATGACATTCATACAATACGGATATAGTGTTAACTGTATGAGTCAGACAGCCCTTACTGCACTCAGCCTGTTCTTAGGAGGTGACCTTGCCACCGTGTTGTAATCAATCATCCTGGTACAGGACACACTGTTTTGGTTTAATATTACACTATTGGCATATATAGTAAACAAAGTGCAGAGGAAATCTCAATATCAAGCTGTGGATATAGCGAAATGTAAAGAAAACGCAAGTTCCAGATTTGTATCTATGAATGTAACTACTTCTTCATGCGTGAAAATTACACGTATACAACTTGTCCATGGGTTATTTTTTTTAAGCCTATTGCTTTATATTTGGCAGTTCTTGCACGCGTCATATAGGAAATAGCAAATATATCATATTTACCCTGAAAATAGATGTAATTTAATTTTTATACGCCGGCCACACTTATGGAAAATTTAGTTTTTTCTATAGCAATTCTGCATAAATTAGAGATAAATGGATCAGGCAAAATTCACATTTTTCCCCTGGGAAATTCGATTTGTAGAGAAGTTATTTATTGTTCTTTATTATGTTCTGGGATCTTTACAGCATAATAAACATAATATATATAAAATAAATATAAAATCTTATATTCACCTCACTGCTCACTTCTTTGGTCCTCCCTCCACTCCTCACTGTCACCCATCCGCTTCTTTGCGGATCTTCTTATCACCCCGCCATTCATGCTGAAATCTCTGGGCCTCTCATACTGAGCCAGGACATTCAGATGTGATGAGGACTGGAAGGGTTCTGTGCAAATACACAAAAGGTTGCAATGTCATGACACGCCCCTTGATCCTGATCGCGCATGCACAGAACCGCTCTGGGTCTCATCAGAGCCGTAAGTTCCGTCTCAGTGTGAGAGGCTGGGTACTTCAATGTGAGCTGCGGTGATCAGAAAGTGCAACAAGGGCCAGACGGGTGATGGTGAGGAGCAGAGGGGCTGATGAAGTGAGCTGTAGGGTGAAAATAAGGGCACTTTCATGTTGCCATTTATGCACCCACTCAGTGGCCCCATCAGGGCTTATGTCAGAACTCACTGCAAAACAAAATTTCAACGAATGCCTCAACGGAGCCATGGACTACAATGGTGCCAACATAGCGAACGTGCAATCTACTGTGCATCATTTCCATGTGTGTACACCTACTATAGGTGGACACTCAGATGTAGTAGGCTGCATCGGGGTGTCTGCCTCCAGTAGGCATACGCATCCAAAAAAAGATGCACGGCAGAGTGCACGTTGGCCCTTTCGGCACATTATAGTCTATTGCCTGATTGGCGCATACGTCTAAATCTCCTTTTGAGGGAATTTGGACATAAGGCTCGATGGGGCCCATGAACGGTTGCCTAAATACAATGTCAAAGCACCCTAAGGATTTTTATGATTTTTTTAACCTTTTTATGGCCTTTTATGGTTCAGAAAAAAAGCTATTTTGCTGAATTTGTGCCAAAACAAATTACTAAAAATACGCATTGTGGTGAATATGGATTTTTGTAAAATTTAATTCCACTCGAATATATTTGTTCACCTCTGGTATAAATGGTAGAACTGCATTCTGTTGTTTTGTCACATGTGACACATCCTTAAAAAAGAACCTGAAGATCTACCTCTTCCGACAAGCCTACAACCTGCAGTAACCACCGATCGACCAAACCGTTGCACGACCAGCTCTATCCTCACCTACTGTATCCTCACCCATCCCTTGTAGATTGTGAGCCACCAATAATTGGTGACTACTCTGAGGCCCACCAGACTATTAAAGGTCTTAGGGCACATTTCCAGAATATTCCTTAGACAACATTCCTCACTTTAGCTAGCTTTATGCAAACTGTGTTTAAAGGATCCACTTCTCTAAGAATCATAGCCTAAAACTAATATATATGTATATCAATGAAAAACAACTCAATGGCATTATGGTCAATGCATGCATGCAACATCTATTAAAGTAGGTTAAAAAAAATAATTTTCTTGTCCTGCACACGAGCTTTACATTCAGCACAAGTGACAGGGGAATCTATCGGCAAATTCATCAAGCTCCGATACAATGTGGCATCTATTGCCCATAGAATCTCATGCAAATTAATAGTTATACATTTATTAGTAGTAGACTAAGCTTTTCTATACAATTGACACAAACCAACCTCATAATTTCAAAAATGACACTCCTTAGGCATAAATCAGATTACAGGGGTCCTGTGAAAATTTTTGGCAAATGTGTGTGTAAATGATAAGTTTACGCAAAACCAAATTGTAAAAATTGTGCCTTATTATAATTCACTTTTGAGCCATGATGCACGATTAGATTGCAAATCCTTCATTGGAAATCCTAAATGCAAAAAAACAAGTTGTTAGTTTTTATCATTTCCTTCCACCACCTAATGTGAGATATAAAAAAATGATGTTCAGCACCATCAGACTACCCTTTGCAAGACTTTATATATTACTTATAAAGGATAGAGTATGTTCCATTTTCTTACATTGCCTCCTTGGCTATCAGCAGATGCACAGTAGCTCGGTAACCTCTTGCACACTCACCTCTATTATAAATGATTTAGTGGAATATCATAGTAGTAAATGCTTTAACAACCAGCTCGAAGCATAAAAAAATACATACTGTACATATGTGCTAAAAACAGCTCTGGACTAGTCAAAAAATTGGATACATTATTCCCATGACGATATCGGCAATGCAGAATATTGTGTTGAAAGAAAAATGGGAAAAAATAAATTTTTGCATGAATAGGAACGTATTTTTTTCTATACTGAAATTTGCAAAATATTATTTTTATTCTGATACTAATGTTTTGTTTTAGTTCCGCATAGAAAATATGATTGATGAGACTGGAAAACTTAGACCTGTACCTGAATGAGCGTCAGGGATTTTCAATCAACGCCGTATAATTAAGAACAGGTTAAAAAACTTTTTAGTAGGCGATTATGACCGTGAGATGGTAACATAAGTGGTTGATTTTCTAAAAAAAAAAGTATATAGGTTATAAGGTTAGCCATGAATCTGCTTACTATGATTGATGCAAAATTTGTTTTTTGGTGAACAGGAAGGTAATAAAGACTATAATAATGGTAGCACTGGAGCATAAAAGGACCACAATCAACAGAAAGAGAAATGTGACGGCAATAAAAGAGCAAAATGTACCCAACCTTCTTAACCTAGTCCATTTTTTACCTGTAAAGCACACCATGTTGTGTGCAGGATGTTGGGAAACCACACAACTTAAGCACAGGAAAAGGCACAAGAGAGGCTACAGGCTGTGCCCTGTGCATAGTGATGGGCAGTCCAGCTCTTTTTGGTGATCCAGCTCTCATGGCTCTGCTCACCAAAAAAGAGCCGTCTCTTTTTGGATCCTAAATGGATCCCTATTGAAAACATGTTAAGGCGTCCGAAACCCTGCCCACCTACCACAGAAGCTCCGCCCACTTACTAGGAACCGATTACATGGATTAGTTCTGTTTTGTTCATGTGGGCAGAGTTATATCCAGGATTTTACGCCCAGTGAGAGCCATGCAGAGAATTTAGTGGCTCTCACTGGGGTGCCGGCTCCCATTGTTCACAGCAGGGAGCCGGCTCTTTGTGTCGGATCGTTCGAGAACGACACATCACTACTGTGCAGCAGAATTCATGTCAAAAGCACTGTGAAAACTGGGTTGTCAAATGGGCCGTCTAACTTACTTTTTTTTTTAGAAAAAAAAGGCACTGTTCAAATTGAAGAAGATAAAATCACATCACTATACCCCTATTACTCCAGTGCTGTAGGCTTGGGTGGTCTCCTCCAAGACGGGATGTGATTCCGCCCCATTGTTTGGTTACCAGACTAGTGAGGCCTGCAATTAATTGCAGTAGTCAGGTGGCTGTATCTAAAACCTCATAAGCTGTTCATCGGATGATGTCTTGTTCCCATCAACTGACTGCTGCGGCCAATTACAGGTCTCAGATGTCAGGTTACCAACGAACAGGAAGTATTTACTTCCTAACCCGTTAGACACAACCAGAATGGTCAGCTCTGGAGTGATAGAGGTTAAAACCAATGAATATACATTATTTTATTATATAATACAATTTCCTACCTTTCTAAAAAAAAATATGAAATTTAGACAAATGTAGAGTCATAATCAGCAACGAGGATCCAGTGAAACCCCCAGCAGCTTCCTTCAAAGTGGATGGTGCACCATGGAATGATGCACAGATGGGAAAGGCCTTGGCAAAAGTTAAACAAACAGAGGATCACAATGAAATGGTTTAGCAGCCCGCATAGCCCATAGTTATTTTATCGCATTCTGACTTGGTGGGAAATCCTATGTAGTGAAGAAACCTAACCTCCGAATAAAGACTACCCAATGAAGCGAAGGGTTCTAATTTAAAAAATCTGCAGAACCGAATTGAAACTTCAGTGTCTTATTTGGGAACCCCTCTTAAAAGCATGGTGACATATTACAAGTACCAATAGATCAGGATGACACCCTTGGAAAAAAGGTATCCCAGAGGCAAGTATGGTCAATGCAAAAAACTGGCACTTGATCAATTTCTTCCAAAAACTTTAGAAGTGGACCAGTGGACATTCATTATGTGTGAAGAAAAGGTGATTCCTACAGCTAAATAGGAAAGGGTTCTTTACAGTTAGGGCAGTCAGGTTGTGGAATGTCCGACCACAAGAGGTAGTAATGGCCGACACTATAACAGCTTTTAAAAAAGGTGTGGATGATTTTTTTAAACAAATGGTATTGTAGATTATAAATAATCTACCGATAGATACGAAGGTTGAACTTAATGGACTATTGTCTTTTTTCGACTTATATAAGTATGTTACAATGCTGTAGAATGCTGAGCTCTGGTTGGGACAGGAGATTACAATAGAGAAATACTGCAAGAGAAATGAGAGTGAGTGAGAGTGTTGGTGGTGCTCACATGGGGTGGTTGTGTGTGGACACAACACCTATAAGAGTATTAGAATCTGTGGCTGGAAAAGGTCTTCCAGATAGAAATTCACTTTAGTGGAGAGATCACTGTAAGTGGGCTTTGCTTGCGGAAATAAAGTGGTATGAAATGAAGGTCATTAATACACCAACGCGTTTCGGCACCGGATTGGTGCCTTTTTCAATGTAAAAAACCTAATGTGTACAATGGTGTAGTATGTTAGAATGCTCTACTATATAAATAATGTACTCAAAGCTTTCCCTTTCCATAAACCCAGGAGCAGAGGTCTAGGAAGAACACTAGAGATATCCACCTTGAGATGTACTGCATAGACAGATAAATGCCAATGTATTATACGAAAGGACTTGCAGGGCACGTAATGCTTGTCCTTTGTAGAGCACCTTCCTTGTGTGAGAAGATAAGTGCATGTTAAGATGTCATATTATTTATAACTTAAGTCTATTTCAAACAGAAGTGATGAAAGTTAAGTAAAATAAATTGAACATAAGATCATTTGCCTTTTGTTCTGAATTCAGATTAGGAGCTGAATTAATTCCGACAATTATTTGCTTTAGGATCAGTTAAATGGAAATTACTCCAGGTATACAAATACGACTAGCCTCATTTTCTTTGCCATCTGGCCTTAGATTTAATTGCAAATTTTCTTCCTACCTGGCTTTAGAATAAAAGAGCATAATACCCAGTAAAAGATTTTCTCCACTGATGTTATCCTCCTTTTGTATGTGGAAGGTTGATAGACTGAATATTTTCACATAGGGAATGAATGCCAGTTTTTTTAATATGACTATACAAACTGGTTCGTAAATGGAGCAATTCACAAGGAGCATTATTGATAGTTTATAGGGCAGAAATGAATGTCTTAGTCTAGTCCCTGCCACTTTTAGAAACTATTAAAGGAGTCATCTCAAGGTTGAAAATTATAGCTGGGGGTCCAAAAACTGATGCCCTCAGTGATCGTGAGAACCTAGCGTGAATGGAGTGGCGATCTATCATACACACTGCCGCTACATTCATTCTTATGGGATTGCTGAAGAACAGCTGAATGCAAAACGTGACAATCTTCAATAGTCCTATAAAAAATTAATGTTGAGGCATTCTCCTCTTCAACTCCTGACCCAGCTTCTCCTCTCCTCCCCCTGCCAGGGATTTTGCAGTGATGAAGTACTGTAGTTCCACTGATGACTCATGCAGGGAAAAAAGACTTCCTGATTCTAGATAGAGCTTAGAAGGATTCAGCTAGTATGCTATTAAAACCTTCCTCTAGTGTTAGGGTCGTGACCGACCCGTTTTAGGTTTTAAATGCATACAAATTCTACATACATTTGTTTACTGCATCAAGACTTTTTGACTTTTTCAGGAACTTATTTTTAAACAAAATACAATAAAATAAAACTATTTTACTAAATTGTAAAATGCTCTTATTAAAATTATAACATTTGTGTTGTTATGGTCAATTTCGACCCAGGTCTAATATAAGAGTAAAAAAACAATAAGTCCCAAAACTGAACTCATGAACACAATATAAACCAAAAGCCCACAGCCAGCTCTACCTCAAACAACTTGAGTTAGGGACATGTCCAGGCATGTATGGCCAAATCAGCTTAGAGTTGGTACTTTGCAGAGTATACATCTCTAGTTTACACATGCAACAATGAGGAGAAGATTTGATGTGAGCCAAATTCTGGATTATATCTTAGATGATAATGAATCAGAGGACACACAGCAGCAAACTGATACAGATGAACAGGTTTCTGAGGAGGAAGATGATGTGGAGTATCAACCAGAAGACACAGACAGTTCTGATCCGTCTGATGAGGAGGTCATTGGTGCTGAAGCTGCTCCCGCTGAAAGATTCAAATCCAAAAGTGGCAAAATCAGTTGGAGCTTAGTACCTCCAGATGTACATGGCAGGGCAGATGCTGAAAATGTCATAAAAATGACCCCTGGGATCACAAGGTTTGCTGTGACAAGAGTAAGTGACATCAAGACATGTTTTGATCTGTTTATGCCATTGTCAATAAAAAAAAGTCATTATTGCTATGACAAACCTTGAAGGAAAAATGTCCACGACGACATGTGGAATGACCTTCATGATGATGTCCTGGATGCCTACATTGGTGTTCTTCTCCTTGCTGGAGTGTACAAATCCTGCAATGAGGCCACTGACAGGCAGGAATATTTTCCGGGCAACAATGTCATTTCAAAAGTTTCAAATGATATCAAGAGTCCTCAGATTTGACAACAGAGACACCAGAACAAAATCTGACAAACTTGCTCCCATCAGGGATGTTTGTGAGAAATGGGTGCAGCTCCTTCCACTGATGTTCAACCCAGGGCCAGAGGTGACAGTAGACGAACGTTTTCTCCCTTTCCGGGGAAAATGCCCCTTCCTGCAATACATGCCAAGTAAGCCAGACAAATACGGCATAAAAATCTGGGCAGCCTGTGATGCAAAAACTAGCTATGCATGGAATCTACAGATTTACACAGGCAAGTCTGCAAGCGGCATCCCTGAAAAAAACCAAGGAAAACGTGTAGTCCTTGATATGACTACTGGACTGCAGGGTCACAACATTACTTGTGACAATTTTTTTACTAGCTATGACCTTGGACAAGAACTTCTCAGGAGGAAAATCACCAAATCACCAAAATCACAGTGAAAAAAAACAAACCTGAGCTGCCCGCTGAATTGTTGCAGATGAAGGACAGGGCTCCACTTTCCTCAAAGTTTGTTTTTACAGACACCACCACTGCTGTTTCATACTGCCTCAAAAAACGATGGAATGTGGTACTGATGTCCACACTTCACAAAGATGCAGCTGTGTCATCAGGAAGTGACAAAAAGCCCAGAATCATCCTGGACTATAACAAAAACAAAGGAGGAGTTGACAACCTGGACCTGCGCCCTCTGCTGGATGTCCTCATGAACTGGAGCCTTGGAAAAGTTCCCACACTCGAGTTCATATGAGGATATGAGGACATGAGCAGAGGGCGCCTCACCGCAACTCAAGGTAAGTACAGATCATCCTGCTTTCCATTCAGCACCCGGGGTTTACAGGCACGAGCAAGTGCTTTAGCACAGCTTCTGGTTGTAAAATGATTTAACCCCTTCAGATGGATTTACTTCGTGGGACGTGACAGATCATCTGAAGGTATGTATATTGTTGGTTTATTATTTTTCAGAGCGAGGGTCTTCAGGTGGATTGAGAGAGCAATAAAATATTAAAACAACCTGTGTGTTTATTTCATTAAAATACTTTTTAATAATGTGTGTGTGTTTTTTTAACCCATTCATACAATTGGATTAATAATGGATAGGTGTCATAATTGACGCCTCTCCATTATTAATCTGGCTTAATGTCACCTTACAATAGCAAGGTGACATTAACCCTTCATTACCCCATATCCCACCGCTACACGGGAGTGGGAAGAGAGTGGCCAAGTGCCAGAATAGGCGCATCTTCCAGATGTGCCTTTTCTGGGGTGGCTGGGGGCAGATGTTTGTAGCCAGGGGGGGGCAATAACCATGGACCCTCTCCTGGCTATTAATATCTGCCCTCAGTCACTGGCTTTACCACTCTGGCAGAGAAAATTGCGCGGGAGCCCACGCCAATTTTTTCCGCCATTTAACCCTTTATTTTAGCAGCTACAGCACCCAAATTTTGCACATACACACTACTAACATGAGTAGTGTGGAATATGCAAAAAAAAGGGGATATGAGATGGTTTACTGTATGTAAACCATGTCTCATATCCTGTCGGGTTTGGGAAGGAGAAATGAAAAGCCGGCAATTGAATTACCGGCTTTTCACATATATCGCGCTGAATTAAATATAAATACAGAATATATATGTGTCTCAATTACATATATATATATATATATATATATATACTGTATATATGTTTTAACGAACATTTGAGCACATAAATCCATTAGATGTCGGTTTTGCAAGCCTGCGAGAAAATATCGCAGTGCGGATGCCATACGGATTACATACGGAGGATGACATGCGCAAAATACGCTGACACACCCTGCCTACGGATGACATACGGATCACTACTTTGGGGACTTTTCTGCATATTACGGCCGTAAAAAACGGACCGTATTTACATACGCTGAGTGTGAGGCCGGCCTAATAGTCAGGTAATATAACAAACTTTTTAAAGTTTATATTATTCTCTTGAGGTTCATTTGCCAATATTTTTATATTGAAAATGAAGGGTATGCTCCCAAATGAAAGGCCCAGGGGGCCACAACAAAAATATTAAAATCAATCCTTCCATGGATGAGAAACCCTAACAAGGTAACTAAGAGGTAAGAAACAAATTGGATCATAAATAACTGTTTTTAGGGTATCCTAGGGGCAGGGGCGTAGCTAGAGCTTTTGCCGCCCGGGGCTGTTCCCGAGCTTGGCGCCCCCCCCCTAGAACGTATGCGATTTTCACACTTAGTCATGTACCGACGAGCTCCTCTCCCTTAAGCTCCCAATGTTCAGTGAAAAACTGAGAGAAGCAGAAGAGAAGCTCGTTGTTACAGGACCATGAGTATGAAAATCGCATATGAGTGACGTGTCCATGTGTCGACGACTGGAACCTGCAGAGGTGAATCCTGACATCGCAGCTTCTGAATTCTCACAACTAATGCATTGCACACTTTTAGGATTCTCCCTGGCCGGTGGACAGTCATGTCAGCACAAGCATGCGATTTGTATACTTCCGACCACATTCCGACTAGACGTGCCTGGCCTCGCTCAGTTCATTTTCATAGAGTGAGGCCACACATGTCTAGTCAGCACGTGACCGCATGTATGTAAATCGCCAGCACCAGAGAATCCTGACAGTGTGCAGGGTGCACTGTGAGAACTCAGAAGTCTGCAGTCACAAAGAATGACTGCAGAATCATTACAAACCTGGACATCCCCTTTAATGCTCCTAACATAAATAAAAACATGAGAGTTAGTCAGTATCACAAATAACATTTACATCCAGGTACCTTATAGATGACGTCGCCTCTGGAGCCGTTCTTCTTTTCTTCATCTTGTCCAGATCCCATGATGAGTTTTCTCATCCACAGCCGTCTCTGCAGACTTCCATCTTCTCCATTCTTTTGCAGAAAGTCTCCACATGACGCCCTTAAAGATACAAGTCTCATTATAATGCTCCTGAATAAAAAATTTCCCCGCACTATATTGTCTGCATAAAATATGACCCCCACACTGTCTGTCTTATGGTACTTGCTCTTCACACTGACCTCCCCTTTCTATACCGGTCCCCTCTTCACACTGACCTCTCACACTGTGTCCCCCCTATAGGGCCCAGTATTTATACTGTACTCTCTCATCACACTCCCCCTCCTTTGTATCATATCCCCTCCTGGCTGTGCCCTTACACTGTCCCCCATGCTACGCATGCACACATCCCAACACCCTCACTCCCCGTACTCTGTCCACATACGTTTTTCACATCGCTACTCATACTGTGTCCGCATACATTCCCCTGTTTGACCCCAAGCTGTCTGCACCCATCCCCCATACTGTTTCCTCATATATGCCCCCCCATCTCCCCCTTTGCTCTTCATTTTGTGTCCTCAGATCTCCCCCACACATTAAATCCCCCCATCCCCATGACAAATCTCCCCCCACACACAATAAATACCCCATCTCCACTCACATTAAATCTCCCCCCACAATAAATCCCCCCATCTCCACTCATATTAAATATCCCCAATCCAATAATATATCCCACTATCCCCACTCACATGAAATCCCCCCCCATCCCCACTCACAGTAAATCCCCCCCAGAATATATGCCCCCCATCCCCACTCACATTAAATCCCCCCCACAATATTTTCCCCCATGCCCACTCACAGTAAATCCCCCCCTGCACCTTCGGTGTCTTCAGCTCCACTCACAGTAAATCCCCCCCACAATAAATGCCCCCATCCCCACTCACAGTAAATCCCCCCCACAATAAATGCCCCCATCCCCACTCACAGTAAATCCCCCCCACAATAAATGCCCCCATCCCCACTCACAGTAAATCCCCCCCACAATAAATGCCCCCATCCCCACTCACAGTAAATCCCCCCCACAATATATGCCCCCATCCCCACTCACAGTAAATCCCCCCCACAATATTTTCCCCCATCCCCACTCACAGTAAATCCCCCCCTGCACCTTCGGTGTCTTCAGCTCCAGCCTCCACTCACAGTAAATCCCCCCCACAATATATGCCCCCCTTCCCCACACAGTAAATTCCCCCCCTGCACTTTCGGTGTCTTCAGCTCCATTGGAGCACTTACCACCGCTCTGCATCTCCTGCTCTGCCGCGCAGGTGAGTGACGTCAGCAGCGTGATCACATGACCTGATCACGCTGCTGGCATCGCTCTGACCCGGCAGTCAGAGCTTCAATTGTACTCGCATCACAGATACGAGTATAATTGAACACTGGGAGCCGGCACGCTGCAGCTTCTCTGTGCCGGCTGTCAGCTTGACAGTCGGCACAGAGAACAGCTGACTCCCAGCGCGGGGGGGTGACAGAATGCAGCCGCCGGGGGAGACACTGCGGACCGCCGCTTTAGGCGGCCCGACTGTGCCCCCCTGCCGGCTGCTCCCCCCCTAGATACGCCACTGACTCACCCCCGCATTGTGCCGCCCCCCCGCATTGTGCCGCCCGGGGCGGCCCGCCCCCCCCGCACCCCCCTTCCTACGCCACTTTGTGAATCCTGACATCGCAGCTTCTGAATTCTCACAACTAATGCATTGCACACTTTTAGGATTCTCCCTGGCCGGTGGACAGTCATGTCAGCACAAGCATGCGATTTGTATACTTCCGACCACATTCCGACTAGACGTGCCTGGCCTCGCTCAGTTCATTTTCATAGAGTGAGGCCACACATGTCTAGTCAGCACGTGACCGCATGTATGTAAATCGCCAGCACCAGAGAATCCTGACAGTGTGCAGGGTGCACTGTGAGAACTCAGAAGTCTGCAGTCACAAAGAATGACTGCAGAATCATTACAAACCTGGACATCCCCTTTAATGCTCCTAACATAAATAAAAACATGAGAGTTAGTCAGTATCACAAATAACATTTACATCCAGGTACCTTATAGATGACGTCACCTCTGGAGCCGTTCTTCTTTTCTTCATCTTGTCCAGATCCCATGATGAGTTTTCTCATCCACAGCCGTCTCTGCAGACTTCCATCTTCTCCATTCTTTTGCAGAAAGTCTCCACATGATGCCCTTAAAGATACAAGTCTCATTATAATGCTCCTGAATAAAAAATTTCCCCGCACTATATTGTCTGCATAAAATATGACCCCCACACTGTCTGTCTTATGGTACTTGCTCTTCACACTGACCTCCCCTTTCTATACCGGACCCCTCTTCACACTGACCTCTCACACTGTGTCCCCCCTATAGGGCCCAGTATTTATACTGTACTCTCTCATCACACTCCCCCTCCTTTGTATCATATCCCCTCCTGGCTGTGCCCTTACACTGTCCCCCATGCTACGCATGCACACATCCCAACACCCTCACTCCCCGTACTCTGTCCACATACGTTTTTCACATCGCTACTCATACTGTGTCCGCATACATTCCCCTGTTTGACCCCAAGCTGTCTGCACCCATCCCCCATACTGTTTCCTCATATATGCCCCCCCATCTCCCCCTTTGCTCTTCATTTTGTGTCCTCAGATCTCCCCCACACATTAAATCCCCCCATCCCCATGACAAATCTCCCCCCACACACAATAAATACCCCATCTCCACTCACATTAAATCTCCCCCCACAATAAATCCCCCCATCTCCACTCATATTAAATATCCCCAATCCAATAATATATCCCACTATCCCCACTCACATGAAATCCCCCCCCATCCCCACTCACAGTAAATCCCCCCCAGAATATATGCCCCCCATCCCCACTCACATTAAATCCCCCCCACAATATTTTCCCCCATGCCCACTCACAGTAAATCCCCCCCTGCACCTTCGGTGTCTTCAGCTCCACTCACAGTAAATCCCCCCCACAATAAATGCCCCCATCCCCACTCACAGTAAATCCCCCCCACAATAAATGCCCCCATCCCCACTCACAGTAAATCCCCCCCACAATAAATGCCCCCATCCCCACTCACAGTAAATCCCCCCCACAATATATGCCCCCATCCCCACTCACAGTAAATCCCCCCCACAATATTTTCCCCCATCCCCACTCACAGTAAATCCCCCCCTGCACCTTCGGTGTCTTCAGCTCCAGCCTCCACTCACAGTAAATCCCCCCCACAATATATGCCCCCCTTCCCCACACAGTAAATTCCCCCCCTGCACTTTCGGTGTCTTCAGCTCCATTGGAGCACTTACCACCGCTCTGCATCTCCTGCTCTGCCGCGCAGGTGAGTGACGTCAGCAGCGTGATCACATGACCTGATCACGCTGCTGGCATCGCTCTGACCCGGCAGTCAGAGCTTCAATTGTACTCGCATCACAGATACGAGTACAATTGAACACTGGGAGCCGGCACGCTGCAGCTTCTCTGTGCCGGCTGTCAGCTTGACAGTCGGCACAGAGAACAGCTGACTCCCAGCGCGGGGGGGTGACAGAATGCAGCCGCCGGGGGAGACACTGCGGACCGCCGCTTTAGGCGGCCCGACTGCGCCCCCCTGCCGGCTGCTCCCCCCCTAGATACGCCACTGACTCACCCCCGCATTGTGCCGCCCCCCCGCATTGTGCCGCCCGGGGCGGCCCCCCCCCCGCACCCCCTTCCTACGCCACTGCCTAGGGGTGATTTAAGACACGGGTCAAAACCGACCCGTTAACATAAGAAAGAGTAACAGAAAGCTAACACTAGAGGAAGGTTAATTACGTGATGCCATAGACCTAATGGAAAAGAGAAGAATTAACTGGGTAGAAATCAAAATGAGCAATTGTAAGTCCACACTGATGATTTCAATATATTAAGAGGATGCAAATTTTGATGGTAGTGTTTCTTTAAGATGAATTTCTTTCTGGTACTTGCTAGCCAAATGTGCACCAATTTCTGTTTTTTTCCTACTTGCTATCTGAATTTCTTCCTCTTGGAGGAGTCTCTGGTATGACTAAAATTCTTAGTCATGTTTTAATGCTGGACAAAAGATGAGACACTTATATATAAGGTACAATAGATACCTTTCATTGTTGGTATTAAAGAGAAAATTTTGCTTCTCCTGGAAAATAATTAATTTACGTACCTTTTTTCCCCAGGAGGCATTTCCTGTCCTGTAAAAATCCCTAAGCTACCGGGGTTTTTTGTAAGGAGAAAAAGTACTTCAAATACTACAGAAAGACAATTTTGACCCCGACATGGTCTTTAATAATTAGTAATGAAAAAAACAACCTGAAAAGCTGTGATTGACCTATATTCAATACACCCGTGTTCTCCTGTACATTGTATTCTATAGAATCACATTATCATGCCTACTGCCTAGCTTTAAACCACTTGGGGATGATCATTTTCGCTCCAGTACTGTTACAATGAGCTACCTACTATAACAATAATGGGTGTCAGGTACTGTTTGGACTAGACAGGATTAAGCTATCACCCCCATGCTGTGTGTTAATTTATTGCTTGAGACATTTTCATATCTGATTCATTCTCACCCACTCGGCTGCTGTTTTACTAAGTTCCAATTCTCCTCCATTCTCGGTATCATTTGAACTTGAGATACCTGCCACTGTGAAAATGCTTTCTCCTCAATACAAGAATCAGGTATAATCCTTAGAGAGTGTTGCTCTGTTCTCCTGGCAGAGCAGGGGAATAAAACACAATCTGAATGTACAAATATATCTAAGCAATATGCTAAGGTGTGACACAAAAGCCAAAATATTAGCTTCTAAGTAAACAAGAAAGGAAATTGTGATGCTACTTGGGATCCCAGCGCAAGACATCTTTAGGTAATAGTGCTATTTTCTCAAGAAATTCAGGTTCACGGCTGCTTGGAATATATGTATAAAAAAAAATCTTTCCCCGGTTTTGTTTAGTGATTATTTAGGATCTGTCCAAAAGGTGTTTATTTCTCTGTGTAAATTGGATACGGTGTTTCTTATACTTTAGCCTGAGGCATAGTTGATGAAGGCAGAAGCCAAGGCGACGAGGAAAGACTACGACAGAAGAATGAACAATAACAGTATTCTATCCCTTATTCTTCTCAAAATTCTAGTAGATCCTAAACATGCTCTTCACTAGGGAAATCCATGGTTGAAAATTGTTTCACATGGGCATAACTGATTAAAGAGAAAACATAAAGCATTAGGTAGAAAGTATTATTCAGATTATGGGTAAATTAGGTAAAAATTTGTCAAGCTTCACTTTGGAATTTTCTTCTTTGGAAGTGCTCCTGATTTTTACAAAAATGTTGCTAGTTATACAGTCTCTAAGGCAAGAAGCAGCAGAACACATTTGGGCCACTCCTTTAGCAAAGCGTGGTGAAGAATCCGATTATTAGTATTGTTCCCCAGCAATGTCATTGATTAGTCTACTGAAGCTCTTTTGAAAAGATGACTGGAGATAGAAATTTTCAATTAGTCTTATATTATTGTTTAAACCAGACCTGGACAAAGTGCGGCCCACGGACGGAGACGGCTGAAATGTTGAAAACACTGACCCACAAATGGCACTAAGTAGACGTCCTCCTCCACCCAGCATCCTGACATCACTTCTATCTGTATCCTCAGTATGCAGATTGCAGTAAATACAATAGTGTAGGACAGAGCCACCGTCTCCTTCTTCCACCACTCAGCTTGCTTGACTGAGACAGAAGACTTGATGATGTCACTACATCATGCCTGCTGTGCTTTGCTTCAGTGCACACAGCAAAGACCGGAGCAGGGCGCCGGGGGAACGGGAGCAATATGAGTATGTGTAGCTTTTTTTATGTGTGTGAGATGTAGGGGGATATGGGAGGGCTCATACTGTATATAGGGGGCTGTATGGGGGCTCATCCTGTATATACAGGGATTGTGTGAAGGCTCATATTGTATATAGGAGACTATATGAGGGCTCATACTGTACATAGGGGGCTGTGTGGGGTCATACTTTATGTAGTGAGCTGTGGGGCTCATACTGTATATAGGGAGGCTATATGAGGGATCACAGGGCTCATACTATGTATAGGAGGGTTGTGTGAGGACTCATACCATATATAGGGGGAGTGTGTATGGGCTCACACTGTATATAGAGGAGGTTTCAGAATACTTAATTCTGCTCAATATTAAGTGATACAATTAATATTAATATACAGGGTGGGCCTTTTCTATGGATACACTTAAATAAAATGGGAATGGTTGGTGATATCAGCTTCTTGTTTGTGGCACATTAGTATATGGGAGGGAGAACATTTTTCAAGATGGGTGGTTACCATAGCGGCCATTTTGAAGTCAGCCATTTTGGATGCAACTTTATTTTTTTCAATGGGAAAAGGGTCATGTGACACATCAAACTTATTGAAAATTTCACAAGAAAAACAATGGTGTGGTTGGTTTTAATGTAACTTTATTCTTTCATGAGTTATTTACAAGTTTATGACCACTTATAAAATGTGTTCAAAGTGCTGCCCATTGTCTTGGATTGTCAATGCAACCCTCTTCTCCCACACTTGACACACTGATAGCAACACCACAGAAGAAATACTAGCACAGGCTTCCAGTATCCATTGCTTCAGATGCTGCACATCTCGTATCTTCACAGAATAGATAATTGCCTTCAGATGACCCCAAAGATAAAAGTCTAAGGGGGTCAGATCAGGAGACCTTGGTGGCCATTCAAGTGGCCCACGACGACCACTCCACTTTCCAGGAAACTGTTCATGTAGGAATGCTTGGACCTGACATCCATAATGTGATAGGACTGCCACCAATTACGCTTTCGATATATGCCTGGTCATTTAACAGGGTTATATCAGACCAGGAACCAGCCACTGTAGCAATGGAAATTAAACTGAGAAATGGACATGTGGATTCATGGATCGAGATAACAGAGTAGCCCAAGGTTAAGTTATATATTTAATTGCCTTAAGGGCACACTAGAAAATACACTAAATACACAATGGTTATACATAAATAATGGTCCGATCTGCAAGTACAATAGTGGTAGGACAAAATATATAAGCATAATATATGGCTTAGTAACTAGTATATGAAAGGCCTGGCTTTGTGGGGGAGGGGCTGCCAAATGGGAGGCTTGTGGTCCTTTTTGTTCTTTGACTTCTCACATGATATGTCGTTGCGAACTCCACAGAGAAAAAGCATTATGCCAAGATCTGGAGGAACATTTAACCCCTCTGGGTCACTCCCATCCTGCCCTCTGGACTGAACCTAAATCCCCTCCCTTGCCTTTGCAGCTGCAAAATTCTGAAACCTTTGAAGGATTATAACTCCTTTCTAGACGGTCCTAAGGCAGTGGTCCTGTAGTCATCGAATCTAGCTGGGCCCCTGCTACGCATTAAAACCAAACACAGCTTTACTATCTAGTTTCTACTGGCTGTTCTAGGAATCTCCATACCCCTGGGTAGAGACCAAGCTGGGCACTCAACATATTCTGGGGATCTCAGAAATATAACCGGTGTGTGGCCAGGACATGCGAAAAGCCCATATTCTCCATATGAAATTTTAGTTGTCTGAATAAAGCAGACTGCATGGTTTGGATCCACAGGGGGTCTTCCTGTAGGAGCTGGATTCTAGCTGTAGGCGAGGGTATGAATTCTGACTTTGCAGCTGAAAGACTGCACCACCTGCAGAGCCAGGTGTCTTCTTACAATTACACATGCTTGCAAAACGATTTAAAGCTGCCATTACATCTCCACATCCTTCACAGTCGAGTTTGGCCGAACATAACAGTACCCAAACTCAATCCCAAACCTGGACCCCATTCAAATGAATGGGAGGCCAGAGCATCTGTCATTTTCCAAGGTGTTATCTATGTGACAGCTCCTGAAACACCGGCTCTGATCAGCAGTAAGGTTATTACCACTAGTCAGAGGGCTGTAGTTCCCACGCTGTCACATTGATGAGAACATGTGAGCCAGCATCTGTGACTGTGGGAAAAAAGGTTACCACCCACCACAGACATCGACTGTTGAGAGTACTTCTCTCATCATAGTACAGTACATCTAGTCTCACTGATAGCAGTGAAAGCAGGAGTATAATGATGAGAGTATTCACCAGCCGACACCTATGCAATAAAAAAAAAAAATAATAAAAAAATGGTGTGGGGTCCTCTTTGTTCTTTTTAACCAGCAAGGGTAAAGATGACAGCTGCAGGTTGCAATCTTCAGCTATCAACTTTATATTGGTTATCAAAAATAGAGGGGTCCCCACACTATAATTTTTTAATTATTTAAATAAAAATGATTTTAAGAAATGATGTGTGCTGTGGGGTCCCCCAGGTTTTGACAACCAGCCAAGGTAAAGCAGACAGCTGGGAGCTGGCAAGGGGACATGGATGTTGGCTCTCCCCAGCCTAAAAATAGCAGCCTGCCCAAGAAAAGTAAAATAAATAAATAAAAAATAAATGGCTTGGGGCCCCCTTAATTTTCATAGCCAGCTGAGGGAAAGTCAACTGCTGGGGCTAATGTCAATATTCTTGGGAGGGCCAATAGCCATAAATGTTCTAAGGCTATTAATATAAGCTCACAGCTGTTTGCTTAGCCTTTACTGGTTATTAAAGGGGAGACCCTCCAAAAATTATGTGGAATCCCCTCAATATTTACTAACCAGCAAAGGGTATGCAGACAGCTGCGGGCTGATATTAATAGCCTAGGAAGGGGCTATGGATATTGGCCCCCTCCTAGACTAAGAACAAAGCCCTAAGCCACTACAGAAATGGCGCATTCATAAGATACACCAATTCTAGTGCTTAGCCTCACTCTTCCCACTTGCCTTGATTCGGTGACAAGTAGGGTAATAGTTCTGAAGTTGATGTCAGCTTTTTTTTATGGCTAATTATGGTTAGCAATGTACAGGCATCTATAAGACACCACCATAACTAACACCATATTTGAATGTAGTAAAGACAGAGACAGAATAAAGTTCTTTAACTGAAATAAACACAGAGACACTCCTTTATTTTAAATAACAAACTCCCTGTCTGACCCTCTTTTACCCTTTTGTTCACCAAAAATTAAAATAAAAAAGCAAAGTTATACTCACCTTTCCACTGGTAATCCGTTAATGGCCATGTCCCATGATGATACGAATGGTTTGGAGAACAGTCACATCAACAGAGCATGAGAATGCGGCTGCGTGTGATGTCATTAAGGTTCCTGTCGGTCACAGGATTGAAAAATAGACAAAACCCCAACTTTTTTTTTTACACAGTGGGCACCAGCCAACACTTGACATGGCTGTGATTGAGCCAAAAGTGCCCACACCATAAAGATTTTTCATGGGCTGCGCTCTGGCCTTTCAACAAGCTTTGTTTGGCTTGCTGAACCCAAACTGTAACACTAGGTGTTCGGTACGGACCCCGAACTTTACCATTCAGGTTCACCCATCCCTACTCCTAATAGCAGTAAAGTGGCTAAACCGCACCAAATTTATTAATTTTAGTACAAAATAGTGCTGTAAAGTACTAAAGTATCCCAGCAAAAGGAGGAATAAGTAAAAATGTCTAAACTCCAGAAAGGTGCAATGAGTTTGAAATAAGTAATAACTTTTGTCTGCCTTTTGTATTTTATGATGTCTACTGTAGAATTAAAACTCTTTTAATAAATTTGCCCCAATTTGTTATTTGCTCTGTGACCTATTTATTGACCCACTATCTCCAGAATTTAGACAAATTTGCATCATCCACATCAGTTTGTGATGCTAGAGTAAAATGTGGCTGTCCTTGAGCTAGGGTCTAGATTATTCCCAAAAAGAAGGGGCACTGGTCCTCAAAACGTTATACACAATGTAACAACTCATGCAAGCAGTTCAGGTTAGAAAATACCTTCTCATAGACATTCATAGACATTTTTTTTGTTTACGATAGTCAAAATAGTTCTATTTTCCTCGACTTTAAAATTATTGAAGGTGTACTGTTCTCCTGTTAATCTTAAAACAGCAAATTGCTGGACATTTAGATAAAAAGTGAGGTAATTTCATTACATTTATGTACTGTTATAATTTGGCATTCATGTTAAGTGTCTAATAAAAAGACTACAATATAAAACCTAAATTTATCCTTTTTGGTCACTTTCTTCCATTGTGACATTAGTAATATTCAATATTTTGCAGTGATTTTTATGATTTTACAATGGTATAAAATATTGGAATGTCCTCTGCTATTGAGCTCCATAAAGAACCAATTTATTCACAACCTTTATTTCAAATTTATCAGACTTTATAAAGGGACTCTAAGATAATCTGCTAGTATTAAGTAATTTTAATTTTACGTGTATTTAGTATATTGACTTAAGATAGATGTCCTCACATTTTGATTTGTATTTGATTCTTCTGGCTTTCTTAATTTCGGTTCTTTTTTTTTTTTGCTTAAAAGTCCTTTACTTCCATACGAAATGAAAAAAGAACCATTAAATTAAATGTCCCCAAAAATATCATAAAGTTTGTAAATATACAGTTTTGTATTTTTTTTTAATTTTATTGAACTAATAGTATAAATCAGCTGAATTTCTTCAAGTGACCACCAATAATCTAGAGGGATGGATGGATCTACGAGTGGACTACAGGATCCCTCAGTTGGCATTACTTCTGAAATTATAATGAGCCCAAAGGTTCAACTGGGTTAAATTTTATTGATTGCTAGTTTTGGAAACATCTGCGACTTGAAATAAATCTGCAATGGTCTACTGTATTTCTTATATCTTATTGATTTACAAGGTACTAGTTAGATTTTATTTATTTTTTTGGACTCGTGCAGACCAGTGTATTTTTGGTCCGAGTGTGATCCAACAAAACATCAGATTGCAGTCGGACCAATATTAGTGTATGAGACTATATACAAGTCAGCCATATTCCTTGGACATAGACCATTTTCTCCTCATCTGAGAGGATTGGATTGCACTGTGCTGACACTCTGACCAGACTGAGAGCCTGATTAGAGTGTGATTTGCATAATTGGCCAGATTCTCTCGGATGAGAAAATTTACTGCAGTCTGCACCAACCCTTCAAGAAGGTCTTTCATCAGATTTTGCAATAAAAGCTGCATACTGCATTTTTCTCTCATAGGAAAGTGAATGTGAGAGAGCTTTCATTACCTTTCACGGCCATTAGTCAATGTGTAGCTGTGCCAATTTTGGGCCAGGTGAAGCAGCACCTATAGTGAACTGATTGGTGGAGGAGCTGAGAAGAAGTCAAACTCCCAGTGATCTGATATCAACAGCCTCACTTACCGATAGGTCATCAATATTAAAGTCCTGGAAAATCCCTATGATTAGGCAGGGATTTTGGAGGAAAGAACATAGCAGTGCAATACTGACAACCATGGTAAAGCATCTTAAGAAGTAGCCTGATGGGTCTTCTCTACCATTCCTTTCAATGTGCTAGATCAGTGATGAGGAATCTTTTTATGCCAAGGACCATTTGAATATTTATACCATTCTTCGGGGGGCTGTACAAATTGTGTGTTAAAGCCCCTCACAAAGTATTTCCTGATGCTGTCACTAGTGTCAGGACTCAATCATTCATTGTATCTTCCTCAGCATTCAGTAGTGAACACTGTGTGCCCGTGCTCGCAGAGCAAGAAGAAATGAATGGGCTGGCGGCTGTCAAAACATTGCTGTTGGATCAAATAGTGGAAATCGGTCACAGGAGCGCTGAAGGAAACTCTGACATCAGGTAAAGTTTAGCCACTAAACTGGCTAAACTTTACCTGGTGTCAGAGTTTCCTTCAGCGCTCCTGTGACCGATTTCCACTATTTGATCCTGCTTTTGTCCTCCCTCGGAGGTGTTCGGCTGGAGCTACGGTGGTGCTCGACACCCCCCTTGTTCATTGGGCTGCCTCCTCAGCACTCCGATACGACTGCCTTTACTGACCCTGAAAATATTGCTGTTGGCCTAGGCACTACGGTACCCGGGAATCTGCCCAAGAGCCGGATAAAAGGTCGTCGAGGCCTGTGAGCCTCTGGTTCCCCACCCCTGGGTAGATTTTGCATCCTGCATGTGACATGAATGCTGCTGAACAAGGTACAATCTGCTACCTTTCCTGTGCATTTTTCTGCTCCATAGACCTGCATATGTGACTCTTTGGCATTTCTAATTTGTAAGTGTTCACAATATGTTGTGACCTGTATGATTGATTTGATAGGTTTGATCTCACCACATGTCCAAGTTATGACTGGTCAAGGCATCATCGGAATTATAGACAGTGATTTCTTTAATCAAGATGGACTGGAATAAATTTAGATTATTGAACAGGGTGGTGAAAATTATTTCAAGTACTTTCTAGGCTTTGGCTTTAAAACTGTACATATCCTTTGCTTTTTCCATTTTTTTTTTGCTTATTACATTGTCTTGCCTTTAGTTGTATGAGAAGTCTAAAGATTTAGTTTATACGTTGAAGAAAAAAAGGAAGAAATTGACCTCAGATCAGACTTGCGTAACAGTGAAATTGTACAGAAAGCTGAATAATTGAAAACTGCACTCGCAATGTGTTCCGCAAATTTGGGCAGAGCACTTTCCTGTGCATCCGGAGCTCCATACACTACATCCAAAGCAAACCACCATTGGGAATATAAACGGAGAGTAGAAAAATGAGCATTTAATGGTCTACTATTATTGTGGAGAGAACAATGACAGGCCGTGAACCTCAAGTACAATTCTGATCCTTTTGTTGTAAGTGAAATAATACTATTTCTTATCATGACTCTAATATTAAGAGCAGAATTGCCGGGCAGATATTAGCTATAACAGATTCCAAAATAAAGAAACCCATTTTGCTGGCTCCTTTAGTATTGTGGAGTCATAATCCTCACAAATGTGTCTGATAACGTCTAGGAATGAATTGTTTAGCTTGCCGCTGCTTGCACTTTATTAAGCCAGATATACCATTTAACACAGACCCCCTATAAGTTTACAAGCTCATTAAGATGCTCGACTTGAGTCTTCCTGCAACTTTGTTAGCCAGTATTATTCTGCTGCAATACATAAATAAAGGGCAGTCATATTGACTATATAAATGCTGTAAATCAGAGCAGTTCCCTTTATTTAAATGATAATCGTCGTTTTGATTTTAGTCCATAAATCAATAGTGCACATAAAATATGCAACTTTGCAATATATCTTATTAGAGTCATTTTCCTCCTTCTTTTCAATGATTGATCTTTCACTCCCAATTTATGGGTAAAATCTGTAAAATATGTCTTCAAGTGAAGACAAATTTTCTCATTCCTGAATTAGAATATTACAGATGGTGCTTTTAAAGGGAACCTGTCACAAGGTTTTCCCAATATATACTATGGTCACTCACCACCTTTAATGCCTCTTTTACAGCAAGATGTATATTAGTCTGCAAGCTCCTGTGCATAGCCCAAAAATACCTTTTAGAATTTTGCTCAAAAAAGGTCAATGAATATAAGAAGACAAAAAGCAAAAGAAAAGTGGCTCAGGAAAAAAATAAACAAAATCAAAACGCAAATAATGAATCGGCCCAAGATGTCCGATTACTATAGAGTCAGTGAAGGTAAATGGATGAAGAAGAGGACACACGAGAGTGCAGAAAATATATTATAATTTGGGGTAAGACTTTTATATAATAATTTTTCTGACATCACTTCCATCCCAGTTATGGACAACATGTTATAGAAATAACGATTCTAAACCTCCGTGACCGCTCGCACCTATTTTCCTGAATTTCTAGAGCTATCTCCATGATTTTTCTTGCCATAGTCAATGCTCGAAATTAGACAGTGTGATGACAAGTGCTAGTTATCAAGAGCTACATGGATTTCAATGGAATTCAGCATGATTTATGGCTGCTGTTCTGCAAGGAGTATGGCCGGCTCACACAAGTGAACGGCTCCAAATAAGAATCTAAGTTTTGCAGCAAATGGACCTAACAACATGTCGCCAAACATATGGCTTACGGAGTGAGTGATGTCTTATTATACAGGCATGCGGCCTGACCTGCTCCACTCTGGTTTATGTGCAGCCTTTCCTTTACATCTGTTCCTAGCATGAGATCCTTCAGTTTGCAGGTGTAACTATTAAGCAGGAACATGACTTGTGTTTTCGGCCATTTATTTACAAGCATGCCATGAACCTTGACGCCTTTTAGTAATTGGCAGATGTCATATTGTATTATTGTTTATTATTATATTTTCGTTGCTTTTAATGCACTTAAAGGGACCCATTCTGTTTTTGTTTTGATATAGGTTGGGTTCACACTTGCATTTTTTGGCCCTAAATTAAAAATAACATAAAAGCTTTGATTCATGTGGCTAAAACAAGACCGATTTAAGGTTTTAAACAAACAATTATCATTGAGTTGAATGGTTGGTGGATTGAAAAAAAAAATTATGATAACTGATGATATCAGCTAAACTCTATCTTCTTTATTGTTTCTATTAGCTGTGATCAATTATAAAGAAAAAAAATTGAAGATCTGTTCTTTTTTTAAGGATTGAGGCTATGTTTCCATTTAATACCTAAGATAGAAACAAAATGCACATATAGTACGTGTAAATAACATAAGTTAGTTAGTAAACACTGTTTTTGATCAAAAAGCATAAAAGCCATCCCACCATTACTTATAAGGGCCCTTTCATACAGTGTTTTCTCTTATGGTCAGTGACCCTATTTGGGCATCAGTTTGAACCCACACAAATTGTATTCGGGCATATGCACCGTCAGACCCATTGACTATACTAGCGCAGATGGAGTTACTGTGTGCTGTCATGCACAATTTTTGCCTGTATATGCCTACTGGAGGCAAACAGAAAGATGTATTCTACTTGCTGTCCACCTCTGATAGATGTATACTGCAGAAAATGATGCATGATTGAGTACACTATGACTTGTTCGCACCATTTTAGTCAATAGCCCCTTTAATGCATGTGCCCGAAACCCGTTTTGTTTTGGGGGTGGACTTAAGCCTGATGGGACCACTGACCATAGGAGAAAACACAGTATGAAAGGGCCTTAAGGAAGTAAAGTGATCAATGGGAGGCTTGGAGGATCCATTCTCATGGATCACTCTAGAAATTGGGTCTCTAGACAGTGGTATAAGTCTAAGACTAACCTTAAATAAACAAAAAATATAAAATCATAAACTCAATCTAGTAATATCAAATATGACCTGATACAGTTGAGTATTCTGTGCTTTGTATTGTAAATCTGCTACACTTAGTGTTCAACTGAGGGTTCAAAGATTTAGTACTTTGTCTTATTTAGCATGCTTGTTTATGTAGGGCTAATATTGTCATGAATGTCTCCATTTGGTCTTACAATCTAAATTCCCTAACAGTAAACAATAACACGCTTGTAAAGCAAAGAAGAACACACAAACTCTTTGGTGGGGTTTGCACCCAGGTTCCCAGTGCTATAAACCAACCACTGTGCAACCATGCTGCCACTGTCCTTCTGGAATTGTTTGGAACTGTACCATACAGATGTGACTGATTTAATAATGTAGCATGATACACAACTGTATACATTTGTGTGACATGGTCATATGTATACATAGCCTAATCCTATGGTTACAAAACCAAAAATGCTGCACTAAGCATGGCTGGTCTTAATGTTGATGGTGCTCAACACCACACGTTAAGCATGTGTGTGACTGCAGACTTCTAAATCCAGAAAGCGTGCAGTGTTGCCAGTGAGAGCGGGTGGTCACATGACTGCATGTATATGATTTGCATACTTCCAACCACATTCCAACTAGACGTGCTCATTCTCTCTCAATGAACTTATATTGAGAGAGTATGAGTAGGTCTAGTTGGCACATGACAACAAGTATGTAAATCGCATACATGCGGTCACATCCCGATTTTGCCGGAAAGACCACATGCTTTCAGGATTCAGAAGTCTGCATTAGAAGCCTGGACAATCCTTTTAAGGCCATTACATGACCTGACTTCGTCATCTATATTCCAAGATCCTGGATAAACTGAAGGAAGCCATAGTAAATATTAAAATCAATCTTGTTTCTGCTATTGGTTAACATTATTAGCTCCATAACCATCTGAAACGGGATCACTTGACTCTTGGTTGCCCCTCATCGAATTTCCATCATCTTCAGGTTAACAGCCCTCATAGAGGAAACTACATGACAAGAAGCTTATTACCACTTATTATCAAAATGATCGTTGCAAATCTGGATTGTTCTCCCCTTCCCTGTAGTCATAAACATTCAAAAAAGTAGATAACTCTTAGATTAACTTTTTAAGGAAAAAAACAGTGTACACAAATAATGTGCAGAATATGCGCCTCTTAGACAAGTGCCTAAATTGCCTATATGTATTCTGGCAGTTACGTCTTATTTTAAAAATATTCAAAGGGCATCTGTAAGTTAAGATTTGGCCATTAAAGAGTTTCATATGGCATTCTTATTATCATACCGCTTAATTGTCTTGTGAACTTATAATAATAATAATTTTATTTATATAGCGCCAACATATTCCGCAGCGCTTTACAACTTATAGAGGGGACTTATACAGACAACAGACATTACAGCATAACAGAAATCACAGTTCAAAACAGATACCAGGAGGAATGAGGGCCCTGCTGCTCGCAAGCTTACAATCTATGAGGAAAATTAAATTACAAGTGTTTATAGGACGGGAATTAATTATGTCTTAATTATTCTAGAGTTCACAATGCAGCACTAAAGAGATAACAACACTCTTCGTACTACATCGCTGGCTGCATGGAGAACTCTAGACAGACTGTAAGTGGTATTGTCTGTACCGAGGTAGCTTTCTAGCTAAGATGTAAGGGCAAGTGGCAACTGGGGATTAGGGCTGCAAATCCATTTTTATTCAATCACTTGGCATAACAACAGAAAATTCTGCTTAATCCCTGCATTGCTTAAACACACTGCTTGCGAATGACTTATTAGAGTGTAGTAAATGTGTAAGTAAAGCTTTCATCTGTCAGTAAAGAAAGTTTCAGTACAAATACAATGGTTTTGAATTGAAAGCATAGCTCTTGTTTTAGGTAACTTTTCAATATAAACTGTCATGTCTGAGTACTAACACAACTAACACAATTTCTGTCCATTATATGACTTGTATCCCTCATTTTACCACAATATAGGCTCTATCTCTAATTGTCACTTACTTCTGAGCTAGTGGGTGTGCAAACATGCTGCTGTTGTGTTTCCTATACACACGGAGGCAAGAGGAAATCCTGCTCTCCCATCTCTATGCAGCACAAGTTCAGAAGCAGCAGCAGCATGGAGCACATTATACAACAGTACTAAGCAGTGTAGATGTGAATCCAGCCCTGGTGTGAGATTCACCACTTATTAAAAAGTTTCAACACATTTGATTCCCTCTCTCTCTAATCCTCCTTTTTGTCAGACAGCATGAAACACAATCAGATTAAACATAGGGTTTCTTTGTAGTATATTGTCACGGAGAAACATAGACTTTGCTGCTACTACCTCCATCATCACCAAAAAGACCACTATGGTATACTGTGGAAAATCAGAACCACATCTCCCCTGCCTTTCTCTGCCATAGGATAGTCATCATCATCGCTGGTCTAAACCACACCAATAGAAAGGCGGGAAAGACAAGGATCAGACATTCCCCATGCCTTTGCGGTGGCCATTTTGGAGATGAAGAGGCAGAAGAAGCCCCCACAGACCGCCCCGAAGCACGAGCATATCATTAGCTCAAACTGAAAATAAAGATTAAAAAAGAACCACAAGACGGATTTTATCAACCAAGGTATCATTTTAATCAGTATAATGGTTCCGACTTGACACTGTGTGTCGGTTACTGTGCACAATCCTGCTGACAGGTTGATAGGGTTGGCGGATTGCACTAAATAGATTTAATGAGGAAGTGCAATCGCAACCCGGGGTCCACCCTGCAAAGATGTAAAACTGCAGCTAATGTGAACAATGGCGGAGAATGCAGTGAGCGATTGCTAGCTCGCACGTGACTCAGTGAGCAGCACAAGAGGTAGTGTTACTCGCACACAGTAATGAAGCTGATGCTCTGCAATAGAGCTGTGTCAATTGCACACAGTAACAAAGCAGATGCTCAGCAATAGAGCTGTGTCACTCGCACACAGTAACGAAAGATATGACGCTAAACACGATCCCTGTTAACTTCACAGAGTATCAAAGCCCACTAATGGAGCAGGTAGCAACAGTGGTCAGACACTCACCAGCAGCACTCAAACAACTCTGGAGGTGCCGGAATTCTAACGGCTAACAGCCGACCCTGAGAACATGCTGACTCAGACCACACCGTTGCAAAGTACATTCACACATGAAATTAGATACTAGCGCACCAGTGTGTGCCTCTGAGAACCTTTTATACGAACAGCTCAAGTCCAGTCAGACAGGACCTTGCCCTTGGACCAATCTGGAGCTGCCACATCACCAGAGCAGCTCACGACCGACCACCAATGAGATGTCGCCACATCATGAGCATGCTCAGTAGGGTGATCTCTGGACTTAGTCTTCAGAGTATTCACTCGTCGCTGCCTACCGCTGGTTACCATAGGCTTGGCTGAAGAGCCAGCAGTAACCAGATGAATAGCACAAATCTGAGCAAGACGCTGAGACCGACATCTATGCTAAGCAGCACCTGCAGCAGTCAAAGCAGAACGGGAAACCGCACATGCAGGCAAGGCTTGAGATCTACCCCGTGCAGAGGGAGAATCCTGGCGCCTAACACAAGGCATGAATTTGGGGCTAAAAAACATTTATGTAATTGAGCTTAATTTTTGCAGATTCAAGTGTAGTGCAGGTCAGAAAAAGACAGATAAAAGAGTAACTCTCCAATTAGACCATCAGAACGAGCTCACTGACAGATTCTCAGAGAATTCATTTTGCAGCCAGCAAAATATAGTGCAACATAAAGGATGTAAAAAGACAAATGGTGCAAAATTTTTAATGAGGCAAAGTTTCAAAAATGATTTTTCTTTTAGCCCCAGATACATGCATTTAAGTGTTGGGAGTCGAGTTTCCTCTGCTGCACAGGGGGAATCTCGATCCGTCTCTGCTGCGGTCTCCCATTCTCCTTCGGAGCCTGCTCAGCGGAGACGTCGGTCCCAGCGTCTCACTGAGTCTGATTCAGTGCAAAGGGTTTTTGCTGCCTCTCCTGGCTCTGCTATTGTACCCTGCACTGATCTACGGCGAACAGGCTTTTCTGGGACTAAGTCCTGCTTTGCACACACTGAGCATGCCCAGGGTAAGATCTCTCAGTGGAGATCAAGGGTCACAAGTTCAGGTACTGCAGCCAAGTCTATTGGTCTTTCTAGGAAGGTCCTGTAAGTATGCAGACTCAGTAGCAATCTCTCATTGGTCCTCTTCTTTAAGGTCCTGTACGTGCTGCAGCTATTTAAGGCTCGCATGGCCGCACGGCCATGCGCTAGTATCTTCTAAAGTTACATGCTTTGTGCCACTGTGGTCATATGTGTGAATGTATTCAGGGACCCGGCTGTAATAAGCCCCTAGAATGCTGGCACCTCCGGCGAGGAGATTGTGTATGAGAGTATTCAGGGACCCAGCTGAAATAAGCCCCTAGAATGCTGGCACCTCCGGCGAGGAGTGTTGTGTGCATGAATGACCACTGACTGCTCTCTTCTGGGTAGTTAGCCTGTGTCTCTGTGAGAGTTAACAGGGCACAGAGCTTTGCTTTCTCGGCCGCTCTGTCAAGCTAACAGAGCTGGTTAATACCGCCATATAGTGCCGCCATTTACTTAGCCGCAGGATATTTCCTGCACGGTGGATCCCGGGTTGCGAACACACCAATCACATCAATAAATATATTCGGTGCGTTCCGCAAACCCTAACAGTATACTAGCGCCAGGATCTGGCTAAGTAATGGCGGACGAACAGCGATTGCAGGGGTACATCCAGCTGCTGGAGGGCCGGTTGGCGTCTCTCGAGCGTGCAACCTCGGCGGTGGATGTTACCGCAATTGCTGTTCAGGCTGCTAGCGTGGCTGCAGCAGCTTTACCCACTGCCACCTCTGTTCCGACCTTATCCCACCTTCCGTTGCCTGAAAAATTCTCTGGGGACAGTAAGTCCTGTAGGGGATTCGTGAGCCAGTGTGGTATACATCTCGAGCTCCTGGCTGCACATTTTCCCACAGAGCGGGCAAAGGTGGGATTTGTAATTTCTCTCCTGTCGGACAGAGCTTTGGAGTGGGCTACGCCGCTGTGGGAGCGCAACGATCATGTGGTGCAGAGTGTTCCTCAGTTTCTGGGCACTCTGAAGCAGATCTTCGTAGGACCTCAAGTCACCCATGATACGGTGCTCTGTTATGATCTGGTGGCCTAAGAGCAGCATGGGACGTACTCTGGAGAAGTTGGTACCTGTACTGACCGCAGACCCTGAACTTAGCACAGCAACTAGAAGTAGCCGTGGAATGTACCTTTCACTCCCTAGACATCTCGACACAGCCGGAGGACTAATTACCCCTAAAGATAGAAATGGGAAAACTATCTTGCCTCAGAGAAAATCCCCAAAGGATAGACAGCCCCCCACAAATATTGACTGCGAGAGGAGAGGGAAAAATCATACACAGTCTGAAATCAGAATTTAGCAAAGGAGGCCACTTCTAGCTAGATAGAAAGGATAGGACAGAGTACTATGCGGTCAGTATTAAAACACTAGAAAATATCCACCACAGAAAATACAAAATCTCCACATCTAACTAAAGATATGGAGGGTATATCTGAATCTCCAGAGATACCAGCTTGGCTAAACAAATCCTTATACAGACCAAGCTGGACTAGACAAAAACATAGAAAAGAACTGAACAATAAGGCCCACAGCATGTGGACAGCAAAAAATCAAGGCCAGAACTTATCTTTGTTGAAATGAACAGCAAAGCAGAAGAGACCAGGCAGGGATGTGAATCCTCCAAGAACAATGGACAACTGGCACTGACTAAAGGGTAAAACAAGACTAAATAGCCCAGTCAGAATTACAAAAAGTGGACACACCTGATGAATGCGAACCAGAGATAGCAGCACTACCACTTATAACCACCGGAGGGAGCCCAAGAGCAGAATTCACAACAGTGCTCCAACTGCTGGCATTGACTCAGGGTTCGACCATGGTCAGCCAATTTGCCATTCTGTTCCAGACTTTAGCGTCTGAGTTGGAGTGGTCAGATAAAACCCTCATCCCAGTATTTTGGAGGGGGCTGGCTGACCATGTGAAGGACGCTTTGGCCACTAGGGAGATTCCCGCTACACTGGAGGAGCTCATATCTATATCAACTCGCATAGACCTTCGTTTTCACGAGCGAGGGTTGGAGCGAGCCCAGTGTAAGCAGAGGTTTCGTCTGGCTCCCACCTTCGCCAGACCTTTGGAATCTCCGGTCCAGGCGCCCGAGTCACATGAGGCCATAGAGGGGTTGCGAGCGGGGTCTAAGTCCCAGGCCGCTCGTGCCCTTAAGGTCTGTCATGTTTGCCGGCAGTCCGGACATCTTGCCTCCAAGTGTCCGCAGCGGTCGAGGAAACGTCAGCGTCTAGTGGCAGTTGGAGGAGGTACATTAGACACAGCGACATTTACCTCAAAATTGTCCTTCAAAGGGACAATTACCATAGGCCCACCCACTCTTATGGTAGAGCTTTGTGTGGACTCTGGGGCGGAGGGTAATTTTATGTCATCCACTTTCGCTCAGCGACACGCAATACCCCTGGTGATGCTCGCCAAGCCAATAACCATTCGAGTGGTAACTGGGTCGACACTACCTTCACAGATTACACACCAAACCATCCCTTTCACTCTTTCTGTATCTCCATCACATCAGGAGATTATTTCTCTTTTGGTCCTTCCTGAGGGAGTTGATGAGGTCCTGTTGGGAATACCCTGGCTTCGTGTTCATTCTCCTCATATAGAGTGGTCCTCTGGGAAAATTTTGGGATGGAGTAAATCCTGTGAGGGTAGATGTCAGAGGGAGTGCATTCAGGTTGCTACAACTGAGGTACCCGCAGATCTTTCCTCTCTCCCCAAGCACTATTGGCCTTATGCGGATGTGTTCTCCAAAAGGGCTGCGGAGACCCTTCCACCTCACCGCCCCTATGACTGTCCTATCGATCTCTTGCCAGGTGCTGAGCCTCCCCGGGGTCTAGTCTATCCGTTATCTCTCCCGGAGACGGAGGCAATGTCTCAGTATATCCAAGAGAATCTGGCAAGAGGTTTTATTAGGAAGTCAGTGTCACCTGCAGGGGCTGGGTTCTTCTTTGTGCAGAAGAAGAGTGGAGAATTACGTCCATGCATTGACTACAGGGGTCTTAACGCCATCACCGTTAAAAACAAGTACCCACTACCCCTGATATCTGAACTCTTTGATAGGCTATGGGGAGCAAGGGTATTTACTAAATTAGATTTGCGGGGTGCTTATAACCTGATTCGCATCCGTGAGGGGGACGAGTGGAAGACGGCTTTTAACACCAGGGATGGGCACTATGAATATCTGGTGATGCCATTCGGGCTCTGTAATGCCCCAGCCATTTTCCAAGACTTTGTGAACGACATCTTCCGGGAGATGCTCACCACCTCGGTCATAGTCTATCTGGATGATATTCTCATCTACTCTCCAGATATTGACTCCCACCGGAGAGATGTTCGCAAAGTCTTTGACCTCTTATGGGCAAACTCCCTCTGCGCCAAGTTGGAGAAGTGTGTGTTTGAGCAGGAGTCCTTGCCATTCCTTGGTTATATCATCTCTGCCCAGGGTTTGGCTATGGATCCTGCCAAACTACAGGCTGTGATGGACTGGCAGGAACCCCATTCTCTTAAAGCGGTGCAGCGCTTTATGGGGTTCATCAATTACTATCGCCAGTTCATTCCACACTTTTCAACTTTGGTAGCTCCCTTGGTTGCCCTCACCAAGAAGGGAGCAAATCCCAAGTTGTGGTCGGAGGATGTCTCCAAGGCATTCCTTTCGATTAAGTCACACTTCGCTAGCGCTCCTATTCTACATCGCCCCGATGTAGATAAGCCATTTATAATGGAGGTGGATGCCTCATCCGTTGGTGCTGGAGCAGTCCTTTTCCAAAAGGATGCTCAAGGTCGGAAGCATCCTTGCTTCTTCTTCTCCAAGACCTTAACACCAGCGGAGAGGAATTAATCCATCGGGGACAGGGAGTTGCTAGCAATGAAGTTAGCTTTTTCTGAGTGGAGACACCTCTTGGAGGGAGCTCCCTTTCCCTTCCAAGTATTCACTGACCACAACAACTTGGTGTACATACAGACGGCCCAGCGGCTGAATTCTCGCCAGGCCAGATGGTCCCTGTTCTTCTCCCGGTTCCATTTTACTCTCCATTTTCTCTCTGGGGAGAAGAACATTCGTGTCGATGCTCTCTCCCGCTTCGTAGTGTCATCTGAGGAGGAGGATGAGGAGCCTCGGCTCATTGTCCCCACTGAGAGCCTGAGAACTGTGGCCCCGGTTTCGCTAGAGTCCGTGCCCCCGGGCAAGACTTTCGTACCTGCGAATTTGCGACCGGAGGTTCTCTCTTGGGCTCACTCATCCAGAGAGGGTGAACATTTTGGAACCAAGAGGACATCTGAGCTTTTGGTGAGGACGTACTGGTGGCCGCATATGGCCCGTGACATCGGGGACTATATTCGGCCGTGTGTCTCTTGCGCCCAGAATCGGTCTTCATGGCAACGGCCTGCTGAGTTACTTTACCCCATGCCGGTGGCAGACAGGCCCTGGGAGATGGTTGGGATGGACTTTGTGGTGGGTTTGCCCAAGTCTCGCGGCTGTACCATCATTTGGGTCATCACCGATCATTTCTCGAAAATGGTGCATTTGGTGCCGCTACCACGGTTACCTTCTGCACGGGCCTTGGAGGCGTTGTTCATTAAACATATTTTCTGCTTACATGGAATGCCTGATAAAGTTGTCAGCGACTGGGGCCCCCAGTTTGCATCTCAGTTTTGGAGAGAGCTCTGCTGTTTACTCAGCATAGAGCTGAATCTCTCCTCTGCATATCATCCCGAGACAAATGGGTTGGTAGGGAGAACCAATCAGACTCTGGTGACATACTTACGACATTTTGTCTCTGCTAGGCAGGATGACTGGGCATCTTTGCTACCTTGGGCGTAATTTGCCTTGAACAACGCCGTAGCCGATTCCACTGGTCAGACTCCTTTTTTCCTTAATTACGGCCAGCATCCACGTGTCCCTGTGCCCATGCCCATGTCATCCACCGATTCTAGGGTGGCAGACTGGGCGGTGGAGGCACGTGACATCTGGGACCGCACACAGGATGCCATCCGGGCCTCCAAGGAGAGAATGAGGGTCTCGGCTGATACACACCAGCGCCCCGCTCCGACCTTTGCTCCTGGCGACTTAGTGTGGCTCTCCACCCATAACATCAGGCTGCGAGTTGAGTCCACTAAGTTTGTGCCTCGCTACATTGGCCCGTTCAAGGTTCTGGAACAGGTGAACCCTGTGGTCTACCGTTTGGCTATTCCTCCACGCCTTGGTATCCCCGATACCTTTCACGTTTCCCTCTTACAGCCCGTTCATTTGTCCCGGTTTTCTGAGTTATCTGCCGGGACATCGGGTTCATCCACGGATGAGTTTGAGGTGAATGCTATCGTGGGGTGCAAGGTGGTATGTAGCAAGAAATTTTATCTGGTGGATTGGAAGGGTCACGGTCCAGAGGATAGAACCTGGGAGCCTGTGGTACACATTCGGGCTCATTGCAGCTTTTGAGCATAGCGAGGCTCAAGGAGGGGGGGCCTTAGGAGAGGGGGTAATGTTAGGAGTCGAGTTTCTTCTGCTGCACAGGGGGAATCTCGATCCGTCTCTGCTGCGGTCTCCCATTCTCCTTTGGCCGCAGTGGAGCCTGCTCAGCGGAGACGTCGGTCCCAGCGTCTCACTGAGTCTGATTCAGTGCAAAGGGTTTTTGCTGCCTCTCCAGGCTCTGCTATTGTACCCTGCACAGATCTACAGCGAACAGGCTTTTCTGGGACTAAGTCCTGCTTTGCACACACTGAGCATGCCCAGGGTAAGGTCTCTCAGTGGAGATCAAGGGTCACATGTTCAGGTACTGCAGCCAAGTCTATTGGTCTTTCTAGGAAGGTCCTGTAGGTATGCAGACTCAGTAGCAATCTCTCATTGGTCCTCTTCTTTAAGGTCCTGTACGTGCTGCAGCTATTTAAGGCTCGCATGGCCTCACGGCATGTGCTAGTATCTTCTAAAGTTACATGCTTTGCGCCACTGTGGTCATATGCGTGAATGTATTCAGGGACCCGGCTGTAATAAGCCCCTAGAATGCTGGCACCTCCGGTGAGGAGATTGTGTATGAGAGTATTCAGGGACCTGGCTGAAATAAGCCCCTAGAATGCTGGCACCTCCGGTGAGGAGTGTTGTGTGCATGCATTACCACTGACTGCTCTCTTCTGGGTAGTTAGCCTGTGTCTCTGTGAGAGTTAACAGGGCACAGAGCTTTGCTTTCTCGGCCGCTCTGTGAAGCTAACAGAGCTGGTTAATACCGCCATATAGTGCCGCCATTTACTTAGCGGCAGGATATTTCCTGCACGGTGGATCCCGGGTTGTGAACGCACCAATCACATCAATAAATATATTCAGTGTTTTCCGGAAACCCTAACATTAAGTTTTTTTAAAAATGGTCCCAGAGGTGGACAATAGAAATGAGTGAATAGATTATAGTATAATTGAATTCTACTCTAATTTTCCAAATTTCCACATTTTGCAAAATACAGATGTTTTGTAACTTGCTTCAGTATGAATTCAGCAAAAAGGTGGCTGCTGGCCGTTATGAGATTGTGACCGTTCGGACGCTTGAGTTGTACCCTCCCAGGCCTCATCAAAGCTGGAAGGGCAAGACACACAGGAAGTTAAGCTGTAGCAGAAGGGATCAAAAGATGTGATGAGGACAGGCAGGTGATGGTGAGAAGCGAAGGAGCTGGAGAGGTAAGTGATAATGTGAGCATGAGGATTTTTTAAATATTATCCATATTGCACTTATTATGCTTTATAAAGGCTGTGATGAACCTGCACCTCCCCACCCCGCCTGATGTCACTATTATGTCAGAGGAATCATGTGGTACAGTCTCCTCACTTGCACTAACGTGCTGTTTCACCCCACCTGGGGACACGAAAGGTTAGATTGGCAGTTTTATACAGACACCCCCATGTTCACACAGGCCCAGGAAGATACAGGGAGTGAGAACATGTGACCCACACAGTCTCTGATGTGAAACCACACTCGCTCACAACCCTGACAGGCTGAGAGGCCCCTTTCACTAGCACCAGTGAAACTTAGCACTGCCAACCTGGTAGGACTGCCGCCAGTTCCTTGCTAGATACTAGCCCAGTCCATTAATGGGATTATATTGGGCCAGTAACCAATCCTGGTAGCATGGATAGTTAAAACAGAGAACATGGATAAGTGGATTTTTGGATCCAGACAAAATAGCAGCCAAAAATTAGATTATATATTTTATCTCCTTAAGGGCACACAAGACAAAACACTATATACACAATGGTTATACATGGTCAGATATGCAAATACAGGTGATAGTACAAAAGTTATAAGCAGATGAACCATGTCAATAACTGGTTTGATGTTCGGCCATGTGTGCTGGGTCGCATGGGGGCATGGGGCTGCCAGCTGATTCAGTTCCTTCCAGCACATTACACGACATGGCCCCTCCTTTAGAAGTAAAGCTAGCATGACAAAGAGACAGAGAGTGCACATGGCTTTGCACAAGCACTTGGTTGGTCACACCCTTTTCGCCCCCAGGCGGGGTCTTATTCCCCTCCCCTGGGTGTTTGAAGCTAAAACTCCCAAAACCTATGAAGGACCATAACTTCATTTTGGAAGGTCATAGGGCAGCGGTTATGGGACCTCGTTACGCTTGGTGACCAAACATAGTTTCACTACCTGGCTTCTTCTAGCCATTTTGTGTAACTCCTCACCCTGGGGTGCTGGAACTGATCTAAACCCTGGAAGGCGCACAGCCCATTCCAGAGATCTTGAAATTGTAACAAGTGTACAACTATGACGTACGATAACTCCATAATCACCTTAAAGCTCTTTAAGAAATTCCCATCTGACTGAATGAATCAGTTACTTGTAATGAGCGAGTATACTCGTTGCTTGGGTTTTCCCGAGCATGCACAGGTGATCTTCGAGTATTTGTTATTAGGGTTGAGCGAAACGGATCGTTCATTTTCATAAGTCGCCGACTTTTGGCTAAGTCGGCATCTCATGAAACCCGATCCGACCCCTGTGCGGGGTCGGCCATGCGGTACGCGACTTTCGCGCCAAAGTCGCGTTTCAATGACGCTAAAAGCGCCATTTCTCAGCCAATGAAGGTGGACGCAGAGTGTGGGCAGCGTGATGACATAGGTCCTGGTCCCCACCATCTTAGAGAAGGGCATTGCAGTGATTGGCTTGCTTTCTGCCGCGTCACAGGGGCTATAAAGGGGCGTTCCCGCCGACCGCCATCTTACTGCTGCTGATCTGAGCGTAGGGAGAGGTGCTGACGCTTCTTCAGAAGCAGGGATAGTGATAGGCAGGGTCCATAAAGCTACAAACCGCTTGTGCTGTAGCGATTTCCACTGTCCAACACCACCTTTTGTTTGCAGGGACAGTGGAAGCTACATTTTTTTTCCCTCAGCGCTGTCGCTCATTGGGCTGCCTTAGAAGGCTCCCTGACCCTGATAGCTGCGTTGCTGTGCCTGTGTGTGTACGACGCTGTGCAAACCAACTGCTTTTTTCAAAGCACAAATCCTGTATTTCCTTCCTTTCTGCACAGCTATCTTGTGTGTTTGTCCACACTTTTGTGTGCAGCAGTCCTTTTTCTAGCTGCCTGCCATACTTTTCTGAGATAACTGCAGGGAGATACATATTGGCAAGTCTGCCTCCGTACCATTGCTCTGGGTGGCATCTCTCTCTCATTGTGTGGCACCGAAAAAACCACTGTGTGATACTTGGCCATTATTTTTTTTTTTTTGGCTACATTTTCCCTTTTAAAAAACAAAAAAAAATAGTGGGAGATAAATATTGGCAAGTCTGCCTCCGTGCCATTGCTGTGGGTGGCATCTCTCTCTCATTGTGTGGCACCTAAAAAACCACTGTGTGATACTTGGCCATTATTTTTTTTTTTTTGGCTACATTCTCCCTTTAAAAAAAAAAAAAAAATTAGTGGGAGATAAATATTGGCAAGTTAGCCTCCGTGCCAGTCCTGTGTGTGGCATCTGTCTCTCATTGTGTCCCACCAAAAAGCACTGTGTCATACTGGGCCTTTTTTGTTTTTTTGGGTCAATTCTCCCTTTTTAAAAAAAAAAAATAGTTAGTGGGAGATAAATATTGGCAAGTTTGCCTCCGTGCCAGTCCTGTGTGTGGCATCTGTCTCTCATTGTGTCCCACCAAAAAGCACTGTGTCATACTGGGCCTTTTTTGTTTTTTTGGGTCAATTCTCCCTTAAAAAAAAAAATAGTTAGTGGGAGATAAATATTGGCAAGTTAGCCTCCGTGCCAGTCCTGTGTGTGGCATCTGTCTCTCATTGTGTCCCACCAAAAAGCACTGTGTCATACTGGGCCTTTTTTTTTTTTTTTGGGTCAATTCTCCCTTTAAAAAAAAATAGTTAGTGGGAGATAAATATTGGCAAGTTAGCCTCCGTGCCAGTCCTGTGTGTGGCATCTGTCTCTCATTGTGTCCCACCAAAAAGCACTGTGTCATACTGGGCCTTTTTTGTTTTTTTTGGGTCAATTCTCCCTTTAAAAAAAAAATAGTTAGTGGGAGATAAATATTGGCAAGTTAGCCTCCGTGCCAGTCCTGTGTGTGGCATCTGTCTCTCATTGTGTCCCACCAAAAAGCACTGTGTCATACTGGGCCTTTTTTGTTTTTTTTGGGTCAATTCTCCCTTTAAAAAAAAAATAGTTAGTGGGAGATAAATATTGGCAAGTTTGCCTCCGTGCCAGTCCTGTGTGTGGCATCTGTCTCTCATTGTGTCCCACCAAAAAGCACTGTGTCATACTGGGCCTTTTTTGTTTTTTTGGGTCAATTCTCCCTTTTTAAAAAAAAATAGTTAGTGGGAGATAGATATTGGCAAGTTGGCCTCCGTGCCAGTCCTGTGTGTGGCATCTGTCTCTCAATGTGTCCCACCAAAAAGCACTGTGTCATACTGGGCCTTTTTTGTTTTTTTGGGTCAATTCTCCCTTTTTAAAAAAAAAATAGTTAGTGGGAGATAAATATTGGCAAGTTTGCCTCCGTGCCAGTCCTGTGTGTGGCATCTGTCTCTCATTGTGTCCCACCAAAAAGCACTGTGTCATACTGGGCCTTTTTTGTTTTTTTGGGTCAATTCTCCCTTTAAAAAAAAAATAGTTAGTGGGAGATAAATATTGGCAAGTTTGCCTCCGTGCCAGTCCTGTGTGTGGCATCTGTCTCTCATTGTGTCCCACCAAAAAGCACTGTGTCATACTGGGCCTTTTTTGTTTTTTGGGGTCAATTCTCCCTTTTTTAAAAAAAAATAGTTAGTGGGAGATAAATATTGGCAAGTTTGCCTCCGTGCCAGTCCTGTGTGTGGCATCTGTCTCTCATTGTGTCCCACCAAAAAGCACTGTGTCATACTGGGCCTTTTTTGTTTTTTTGGGTCAATTCTCCCTTTTTAAAAAAAAAATAGTTAGTGGGAGATAAATATTGGCAAGTTTGCCTCCGTGCCAGTCCTGTGTGTGGCATCTGTCTCTCATTGTGTCCCACCAAAAAGCACTGTGTCATACTGGGCCTTTTTTGTTTTTTTGGGTCAATTCTCCCTTTTTAAAAAAAAAATAGTTAGTGGGAGATAAATATTGGCAAGTTAGCCTCCGTGCCAGTCCTGTGTGTGGCATCTGTCTCTCATTGTGTCCCACCAAAAAGCACTGTGTCATACTGGGCCTTTTTTGTTTTTTTGGGTCAATTCTCCCTTTTTAAAAAAAAAATAGTTAGTGGGAGATAAATATTGGCAAGTTTGCCTCCGTGCCAGTCCTGTGTGTGGCATCTGTCTCTCATTGTGTCCCACCAAAAAGCACTGTGTCATACTGGGCCTTTTTTGTTTTTTTGGGTCAATTCTCCCTTTTTAAAAAAAAAATAGTTAGTGGGAGATAAATATTGGCAAGTTTGCCTCCGTGCCAGTCCTGTGTGTGGCATCTGTCTCTCATTGTGTCCCACCAAAAAGCACTGTGTCATACTGGGCCTTTTTGTTTTTTTGGGTCAATTCTCCCTTAAAAAAAAAATAGTTAGTGGGAGATAAATATTGGCAAGTCTGCTTGAGTGCTGCTCCTGTGTGTGCCATCTGTCTCCAATTATTGGGGCACAGAAAACCTAGTGTGTAACATTGGGCCTGATTTTCCTTTCCGTGTCAGGCACCTATAAAGGTATATATAAATCCTACAGAAGTTTGAGTTAAACTTATAAGTTGTTTTACAGTAACAAATAGCGTTACTTTGGTTACGTTTTGCAAACAATGAGGAAGTCTAGTGGAAGAGGTCGTGGCCGTGGGCGGTCATTGTCAGCTGGTAATGATGGTAGTGGTGGTGGTGGAGCATCAGGTGGTCGCAGTAAAAGCAGTACAGCACCTAAGTCTCGAGTTGTTGAGCCAAAAACGTCGTCTGCCTACACAAGGCCTCGAATGCTCTCTTTTCTGGGAGTAGGAAAACCACTTTTGAAGCCGGAGCAGGAGGAACAAGTATTGGCTTTCATTGCTGACTCTGCCACTAGCTCTTTCGCCTCCTCCTCGGAAAGTGCCAAATGTCAGAGTAGTGCATCGTCAGTGAATGCTCCCGGTCAGGAACAAGTCGCTTCCTTGTGTCCTTCACCCAGAACAACAGTGAAGGATGCGTCAGTCGACACAACAGGTTACTCCATGGAGCTCTTTACACATACCGTTCCTGGGTTAGTCAGTGAAACAGTTAACAGGCTATGCCCATTAGAAGTTGAATCGGACATGGAGTGCACAGATGCACAGCCACAGCCAGATTACTATGCTGTTCCTTTGACTCAGACCAGAACATTGCCCTCGCAGTGTACTGAGCCAGAATCAAAACCAGCAGAGACTATGGTGCCCCGTCACGAACGCTATACCACCGGCTTACACGGTGACACAGACGAAGTTGCACACGACATAGAAGAGGAGGTCATAGATGACCCAGTTGTTGACCCCGATTGGCAGCCATTGGGGGAACAGGGTGCAGGCGGCAGTAGTTCTGAAGCGGAGGAGGAGGAGCCGCAGCAGGCATCAACATCACAACAGGTTCCATCTACCAGGCCCGTATCTGGCCAAAAACGCGTGGCAAAACCAAGACCAGTTGGAGGACAGCGTGGCCATCCGGTTAAAGAAGCTCAGTCTGCAATGCCTGAAAAGGTATCCGATAGTAGAAAGAGTGCAGTCTGGCATTTTTTTAAACAACATCCAAATGATCAGCGCAAAGTCATCTGTCAAAAATGTTCAACTACCTTAAGCAGAGGTCAGAATCTTAAAAGTCTAAATACAAGTTGCATGCATAGACATTTATCCACCATGCATTTGCAAGCCTGGAATAACTATCAAATGTCCCTAAAGGTTGCAGCACCCTCGGCCAATGAAGCTAGTCAGCAACGCTACATCCCTCCCCTCACAGTAAACCCACCATTTCCCGCACCACCTGCAGTATCTGTGCAGCTTTCGTCGCCAGGCCAAAGCAGTCAGGGAATCGCCAGGTTTGCAGTAGGAAGCACTGCATGTAGGGCACCGGCAAGAATACCATCTCCAACCCTCTCTCACTCACCCATGTCCACCGGCACCACCGCTAGTTCCACAATCTCCAGCTCTCCAGTCCAGCTCACCCTACATGAGACTCTTGTTAGGAAAAGGAAGTACTCATCCTCGCATCCGCGTACACAGGGTTTGAACGCACACATTGCTAGACTAATCTCATTAGAGATGATGCCCTACCGGTTAGTTGAAAGCGAAGCTTTCAAAGCGCTGATGGACTACGCTGTACCACGCTACGAGCTACCCAGTCGGCACTTCTTTTCTAGAAAAGCCATCCCAGCACTCCAACAGCATGTTAAAGACCGCATCGTCCATGCACTCAGGCAGTCTGTGACTGCAAAGGTGCACCTGACAACAGATGCATGGACCAGTAGGCATGGCCAGGGACGTTACGTGTCCATCACGGCACACTGGGTGAATGTTGTGGATGCAGGGTCCACAGGGGACAGCAATATTGGGACAGTTTTGCCTAGCCCACGGTCAAGGAAAGAGTTGGCTGTAGGCGTTCACCCCCCCTCCTCCTCTTCCTCCTCCTCATGCAGAAGCGAGAGCTCATCCACAGACCGCAGTCGCACATCCACTCCATCCGCAGCTGCCACTGTTGCACACCAGGTGTGCCATTATGGGACAGCTAGTGGCAAGCGTCAGCAGGCTGTATTGGCAATGAAGTGTTTGGGCGACAACAGACACACCGCGGAAGTTCTGTCCGAGTTCTTGCAGAATGAAACTCAGTCATGGCTGGGCACTGTACATCTTGAGGCAGGCAAGGTTGTGAGTGATAACGGAAGGAATTTCATGGCTGCCATAGCCCTTTCCCAACTGAAACACATTCCTTGCCTGGCTCACACCTTAAATCTGGTGGTGCAGTGCTTCCTGAAAAGTTACCTGGGGTTACCCGACCTGCTCCTCAAAGTGCGCAGACTTTGCTCGCATATCCGCCGTTCGCCCGTATACTCCAGCCGTATGCAGAACTATCAGCGGTCTTTGAACCTTCCCCAGCATCGCCTAATCATCGACATTGCAACAAGGTGGAACTCCACACTGCACATGCTTCAGAGACTGTGCGAACAGAGGCGTGCTGTTATGTTTTTGTGGGAGGATACACATACACGGGCAGGCAGTTGGATGGCAGACATGGAGTTGTCAGGTGTGCAGTGGTCGAAGCTACAAGACCTGTGTCAAGTCCTTCAGTGTTTTGAGGAATGCACACGGCTGGTTAGTGCAGACAATGCCATAATAAGCATGAGCATCCCCCTAATGCGTCTGCTGATGCAAAGTTTGACGCACATAAAGGAGCAGGCGTCTGCAGCCGAGGAAGAGGAAAGCCTTGATGACAGTCAGCCATTGTCTGGTCAGGGACGTGTTGAGGACGCGGTAGCGGGCGAAGAGGAGGACGAGGAGGATGATGGGGATGAGTACTTTTTGAACGAGGAAGCTTCTCCTGGGACAACAGACATTAGTGGAGTTGCAAGGCTGGGTTCTCTTTTTTTAAGGGAGACAAGTGACGTAGATTTGCCTGTAACTGCCCCTCCAAGCAGCACAACCGCAGATTTGACAACTGGAACTTTGGCCCACATGGCGGATTATGCTTTACGTATCCTCAAAAGGGACACACGCATTATTAAAATGATGAGCGATGATGATTACTGGTTGTCCTGCATCCTTGACCCTCGCTATAAAGGCAAATTGCAAAATATTATGCCACATGAGAACCTCGAACAAATTTTAGCAACCAAACAAGCTACTCTGGTAGACCGTTTGATTCAGGCATTCCCAGCACACAGCGCCGGTGATGGTTCTCACACAAGCTGCAGGTGGCTACATGGCAGAGGTGTTAGAGGTGCACAGATCAGAAGTGGCATTGGACAGAGGGGTTTTCTGACCAGGTTGTGGAGTGATTTTGCAATGACCGCAGACAGGACAGGTACTGCAGCATCTATTCAAAGTGACAGGAGACAACATTTGTCCAGTATGGTTACTAACTATTTTTCATCCCTTATCGATGTTCTCCCTCAACCGTCATTCCCATTTGATTACTGGGCATCAAAATTAGACACCTGGCCTGAATTGGCAGAATATGCGTTGCAGGAGCTTGCTTGCCCAGCAGCTAGTGTGCTATCAGAAAGAGTATTCAGTGCTGCTGGTTCAATATTAAACGAAAAAAGGACTCGTCTGTCTGCCCAAAATGTGGATGATCTCACCTTCATTAAAATGAACCACTCCTGGATTTCAAATTATTTTGCCCCACCTTTCCCGGCTGACACCTAGCTTTCCTATAGAAAGTGCTTGCTTGTGGACTGGTCTTACTGAGTGTTCCAATCTGTTAATTTGCAGCAGCTGTTTGGCCAGCATACGACATGTTTACACCTCCCGTAATGTGAAAACTCCCCCCACGGGGCCGTGGTCTCGCCACTTGGCTCAAGCACCCGTTACAGAGCTGTTTGTCTGAAGAGGTGGGTGTGCCCGCTTTTGGTCGACGGCACTGCCACTGGGTCCCTCATAGTACAATGTAGTGTCTCTGGCGGTGGTGGTGCGCACCCAATGTCAGACACACCGTTGTAACATGAGGGGCCCTGGGGCGGTCCCGCCGGCCACAAGAGAGTTCCCCCCTCCCCCAGCTCAAACTGTGCTCTACCACGTGCAAAATTATGTCGCACAGCTCCACCAATGTTTAGTCTATTCGCTGACATCATTCAATGTCTGGCACTGACAATACAAGTCTATTTATATTTTGGGAGTACTGGGACAGACACTCCTTGCAATACTCCTCCACTGACCACAATGCTGCCTGCCTGTGTATCCATGTAACTGATGTAAAACTGCCTTGAGCCTATGTTTTGTTATTTTAGGCCTTTGATAGCCTGTCTGCGGTCCCTACTTGCAATACTCCTCCTCCGCTGACCACCAAGCTGCCTGTGTATCCATGTAACCGATGTAAAACTGCCATGAGCCTATTGTTTGTTATTTTAGGCCTTTGATAGCCTGTCTGCGGTCCCTACTTTAAATACTCCTCCACTGACAACAATGCTGCCTGTGTATCCATGTAACCGACGTAAAACTGCCATGAGCCTATGTTTTGTTATTTTAGGCCTTTGATAGCCTGTCTGCGGTCCCTACTTTAAATACTCCTCCACTGACAACAATGCTGCCTGTGTATCCATGTAACCGATGTAAAACTGCCATGAGCCTATGTTTTGTTATTTTAGGCCTTTGATAGCCTGTCTGCGGTCCCTACTTTAAATACTCCTCCACTGACAACAATGCTGCCTGTGTATCCATGTAACCGACGTAAAACTGCCATGAGCCTATGTTTTGTTATTTTAGGCCTTTGATAGCCTGTCTGCGGTCCCTACTTTAAATACTCCTCCACTGACAACAATGCTGCCTGTGTATCCATGTAACCGACGTAAAACTGCCATGAGCCTATGTTTTGTTATTTTAGGCCTTTGATAGCCTGTCTGTGGTCCCTACTTTAAATACTCCTCCACTGACAACAATGCTGCCTGTGTATCCATGTAACCGACGTAAAACTGCCATGAGCCTATGTTTTGTTATTTTAGGCCTTTGATAGCCTGTCTGCGGTCCCTACTTTAAATACTCCTCCACTGACAACAATGCTGCCTGTGTATCCATGTAACCGACGTAAAACTGCCATGAGCCTATGTTTTGTTATTTTAGGCCTTTGATAGCCTGTCTGTGGTCCCTACTTTAAATACTCCTCCACTGACAACAATGCTGCCTGTGTATCCATGTAACCGACGTAAAACTGCCATGAGCCTATGTTTTGTTATTTTAGGCCTTTGATAGCCTGTCTGCGGTCCCTACTTTAAATACTTCTCCACTGACAACAATGCTGCCTGTGTATCCATGTAACTGACGTAAAACTGCCATGAGCCTATGTTTTGTTATTTTAGGCCTTTGATAGCCTGTCTGCGGTCCCTACTTTAAATACTCCTCCTCCGCTTACCACCAAGCTGCCTGTGTATCCATGTAACCGATGTAAAACTGCCTTGAGCCTATTTTTAGGTATTTTAGGCCTAGGAAGCCTGTCTGCAGTCCCTAATTCAAGTTGTCCTCAAATGAATAAAGCTGAGCTTCTACCTTCTGCCTCTCATTAACTGCTGTTTTTTTTTAAAAAAATGGTGTTTAGGGCCTACTAACGGTTTCTGCCCCTCCCTGGTGTTGCCCTCAACTGAATACAGCTGAGCTTCAACCTTCTGGCTCTCATTAAGTGTTTTTTAAAAAACAAAATGGTGGTTAGGGCCTACTAACGGTTTCTGCCGCTCCCTGGTGTTGTCCTCAACTGTATAAAGCTGAGCTTCAGTCTTTAGGCTTTTGGCCTATAGTAGCAGATATTAAACTGCATTTGGCCTACTAGTGTGGTTGGGCCCTTAAAACAGTGTCTGCTGCTCCTGGGTTTGCTACTCCACTGAACAAAGCAATGCTGCCTGTTTAGTCCTGTTACCAATTTTGAACTGCATTTAGCCCACTTTATTCTTTGGGCCCATATCTGTTTCCCCCTCATCCTGCCCATTGCCCAGCCAGTGATAGCTGAGTCTGCTGGTACATTGACCCATAATGCAACATTCCCCGTGCACGCTACAATGCAAGATTGTGACCCTGCTGAAAGTCAGGTCCCCCTTCCCGCATAAAATACCACCTTACACGGGGACAAAGAGGAAGGTGCAGATGAAGGTGCAGGTTCCTTCATCAGGTGGGGGGAGGAATACTCGTTGGCGACGTCACTGCCACAGGGCCCCTCATAGTACGCAAAAGTGTTGCTACCGGTGGGAGGCGCCCCCGCCGTGCAAATACACCGCTGTACTTTGATCGGTGACTACCCAGATAACGGTGCAGCTACGACACTTAAGTAAGCCCACCACGAAGTCCATCCCGACCATCTCCCAGGGCCTGTCTGCCACTGGCAGGGGGTAAGGTAGCCCAGCAGGCCGTTGCCGAGTAGACCGATTCTTGGCGCAGGAGACACATGCCTGAATATTATCCCCGACGTCACGAGCCATATGCGACCACCAGTATGTTCTCGCCAGAAGCTCAAATGTCCTCTTGATCCCGAAATGTGTACCCTCCTTGGACAAAGGAGCCCAACAGAGAAACTCCGGTCGCAAATTTGATGGTACAAAAGTCTTGCCCGGGGGAACAGACTCTAGTGAATCCGGAGCCACGGTTCTCAGGCTCTCAGAAGGGACAATAAGCCAAGGCTCCTCCTCCTCTGATGACACTACGGAGAGGGAGAGAGCGTCGGCATGAATGTTCTTCAACCTGGAGAAAAAAGTTAGGGTGAAATGGAACCGGGAGAAGAACAGGGACCATCTGGCCTGGCGAGAATTTTGCCGCTGGGCTGTCTGTTAGTACACAAAATTTTTTTGGTCTGTAAAAACTTTAGGAGGTGTCTCCACTCTGAGAAAGCCAACTTCATGGCTAGCAACTCCCTGTCCACGATGGAATAATTCCTCTCCGCTGGTGAGAAGGTCTTAGAGAAGAAGCAAGGATGCTTCCGACCTTGAGCATCCTTTTGGAAGAGGACTGCTCCAGCACCAACGGATGAGGCATCCACCTCTATTATAAATGGCTTATCTACATCGGGCCGATGTAGGATGGGAGCGCTAGCGAAGTGTGACTTAATAGTGAGTAGGGCCTTGGAGACCTCCTCCGACCACAACTTGGGATTTGCTCCCTTCTTGGTGAGGGCAACCAAGGGAGCTACCAAAGATGAGAAGTGTGAGATGAACTGGCGATAGTAATTAATGAACCCCATAAAGCGCTGCACTGCTTTAAGAGAATGGGGTTCTTGCCAGTCCATTACAGCCTGTAGCTTGGCAGGATCCATAGCCAATCCCTGGTCAGAGATGATATAGCCAAGGAAAGGCAAAGACTCCTGCTCAAACACACACTTCAGTTTGCCCGTAAGAGGTCAAAAACTTTGCAAACATCTCTCTGATTGGAGTCAATATCTGGAGAGTAGATGAGAATATCATCCAGATAGACTACGACCGAGGTGGTGAGCATCACCCGGAAGATGTCATTCACAAAGTCTTGGAAAACGGCTGGGGCATTACAGAGTCTATCAAAGAGCTCAGATATCAAGGGCAAAGGATACTTATTCTTAATTGATGGCGTTAAGACCCCAGTAGTCTATGCATGGACGTAGTTCTCCCCATATTGACAGCAGCATCAGAGGGGCTAAACGCCCACGATCAATGCTAGCAGGGCGTCACCTCTCATATTGAGTTGACACCCACATTTGATCGTGACGGTGCTTTGTGTGAGCTCATATGATCCCACAGCACTGTACATATATGGCGCATGTTGGGAAGGGGTTAAGAAAGAAGTGTGTAAAGACAGAAGACACAACCTTCAAAGAAATCATGCATTTTGGAAATTAAGAAAAGTAAACACTGAATCAGAAGGCAAACATTTTAACCCCTTAACGACCGCCGATACGCCTTTTAACGGCGGCCGCTAAGGGTACTTAAACCACAGCGCCGTTAATTAACGGCGCTGTGGAAAAAGTGAATAGCGCCCCCCAGAGTCGGATTTTCTCTGGGGTCTCGGTTGCCGAGGGTAGCCGAGACCCCAGAGAACATGATTCGGGGGGTTTTTACCGACCCCCGAGTTGCGATCGCCAGTAATTAACCGTTTACCGGCGGTCGCAACAAAAAAGAACAAAACGCGATTTGCCGTTTAATTTCTCTGTCCTCCGATGTGATCGCACATCGGAGGACAGAGAAATGTGGTCCCCGATGGCCCCCAATAGCCCCCCAATACTTACCTACCTCCCCCGGTGCTCCTCGTGTCTCCCCATGGGCGCCGCCATCTTTTTTCCGGGAAAAAATGGCGGGCGCACGCGCAGTGCGCCCGCCGCCCGGCACCCGGATGTTCTTTGGGGTCTCGGCTGCCAGGGGTAGCCGAGACCCCAAAGAACATGATCGGGGTCGATTTGCACCGACCCCTGCTTTGCGATCGCCGGTAATTAACAGTTTACCGGCGACCGCAAAAAAAAAAAAAAAAAAGCGATCAGTTATTTCTCTGTCCTCTGATGTGATCGCACATCAGAGGACAGAGAAATAGGGGGATTCGGGGACCCTATCATACTCACCCGGGGTCCCTGGGTCCTCTTCTGTCTTCTCCTGCCAGCCGGCTTTTTCATCATGGCGGGCGCATGCGCAGTGCGCCCGCCATCTGCTGCCATCTGCCGGCCGGCAGGAGAAGACAAGTTGGGGCTAAAATTAGGGTTAGGGTTAGGGTTAGGGTTAGAGTTAGGGTTAGGGTTAGGGTTAGAGTTAGGGTTAGGGTTGGGGCTAAATTTAGGGTTAGGGTTAGGGCTAGGGTTAGGGTTAGGCTACTTTCACACTAGCGTTTTTTGGCTTCCGTCGCAATGCGTCGTTGGAGAAAAAACGCATCCTGCAAAAGTGCTTGCAGGATGCGTTTTTTCTCCATTGGCTTGCATTAGCGACGCATTGCGACGGATTGCCACATGTCGCATCCGTCGTGCGACGGATGCGTCGTGCTTCGGCGGACCGTCGACACAAAAAAAACTACATGTAACTTTTTTGTGCGACGTGTCCCACATATTTCAGTGCCACGTGCCACGTATTTAAGTGACACGTGCCACGTATCAAAGTGCCACGTGCCACATATTTCAGTGCCACGTATCAAAGTGCCACGTGCCACGTATCAAAGTGCCACGTGCCACGTATCAAAGTGCCACGTGCCACGTATCAAAGTGCCACGTGCCACATATTTCAGTGCCACGTGCCACGTATCAAAGTGCCACGTGCCACGTATCAAAGTGCCACGTGCCACATCTTTCAGTGCCACGTGCCACGTATTTAAGAGACACGTGCCACGTATCAAAGTGCCACGTGCCACATATTTCAGTGCCACGTGCCACGTATTTAAGTGACACGTGCCACGTATCAAAGTGCCACGTGCCACATATTTCAGTGCCACGTATCAAAGTGCCACGTGCCACGTATCAAAGTGCCACGTGCCACGTATCAAAGTGCCACATGCCACGTATCAAAGTGCCACGTGCCACATATTTCAGTGCCACGTGCCACGTATCAAAGTGCCACGTGCCACGTATCAAAGTGCCACGTGCCACATCTTTCAGTGCCACGTGCCACGTATTTAAGTGACACGTGCCACGTATCAAAGTGCCACGTATCACGTATTTCAGTGCCACGTATTTAAGTGACACGTATCACGTATAAGTGCCACGTGTCACGTATTTAATTGCCACATATTTAAGTGCCACGTATCAAGATTTTCCATGGAGAACAGACACATCCAGAGATATGTCTGCTCTCCACGGCTGCAGCAACACACTGACAGGAGCCATAGTTCCTGTCGGTGTGTCACTGCGCATGCGCGAGCGAGTTTACCGGCGGTCATTGACCCCGGCACTCTCGCTTAACGGCAGTGCTGCGTGGGAAAGTTCAACGCAGCTGTACTGCTGTTAACCGAGACGCCGGAGTCATTGAACTCCGGAACAGTACGCGATACACTGCTAGGAGCTTCGCTCCTGGCAGTGTATCGCCGGAGAGCAGCCGATCGGCGTGGGACACTCGTTTTATGGATTCTGCGGACAGGGAGTATGAATTTGGTTTATTATTTTTGGATTTTTTCCTGGAGGATCGAGGGCTTCGCCTACAAGTGTGCTGTTGGTGAGTATATACTCTGTGTTATATGTTGTATGTACTGTGTGTCATGTATGTGTATTGTGTGTAGGTGTTTTGTGTAACTTTACAATTGTGCTAAGTCGCCGGACACAGGGACAACTCTCCCATCCTAATACCGGATGGGAGTAGTAGTCCCATACGGCGACTTAGCACAATGGTGGCACTAGCGTCGCATGGGGACACACACAGGCACACACACGCACACACACGCACACACACACACACAGAAGGACTCCATGCTGCTTCACTGGGGGGCGGGGGCTTCCCTCTTCCTGTCCGACGTCACGTCCGGTCCTGGGTGTCAACCCCTCCGTACAAAGACGCCGACACCCAGGACAAAGGCGCTGTGTGTGGAAGGTAATATGGGGCCCTAGGGGGATACGCAGACACGCCGCTGCGTAAAGAATTGACATGTCAATTCTTTTTACGCCGGCGTGTTTGCAGACAAAAGCGCCGCGTTTTTTTGCGGTGTGTCTGAACGGCAAAGTGAATTTCTCATTCACTTTGCCGGCAGACGAAAATGACATTGCGCATTTTTGAAAAGGGCCCGCAAAATAGCGCTCAAAAATGCGCTATGTCTGAAAGTAGCCTAAGGCTTCTTTCACACTTGCGTCGGTACGGGGCGGTCGCAATGCATCGGCCCGATGTACCGACGCACGTTGTGAAAATTGTGCACAACGTGGGCAGCGGATGCAGTTTTTCAACGCATCCGCTGCCCAGTCTATGTCCTGGGGAGGAGGGGGCAGAGTTACGGCCACGCATCCGCGGAAATGGCGGACGCGACGTACAAAAAAAAGGTTACATTGAACTTTTTTTGTGACGACGGGGGCTAAAGTTATGGTTAGGGTTGGGGCTAAAGTTAGGGTTGGGGCTAAAGTTAGGGTTAGAGTTGGGATTAGGGTTAGGGTTTGGATTAGGGTTGGGATTAGTGTTACGTTTGGGATTAGGGTTGGGATTAGGGTTAGGGTTGGGATTAGGGTTAGGGGTGTGTTGGATTTAGGGTTTTGATTAGGGTTATGGTTAGGGTTGAGATTAGGGCTGTTTTGGGGTTAGGGTTGTGATTATCGTTAGGGTTGTGATTAGGATTATGGATCGGGTTGAGATTAGGGTTAGGGCTGTGTTGGGGTTAGGGTTGGAGTTAGAATTGGGGGGTTTCCACTGTTTAGGTACATCAGGGGGTCTCCAAACACGACAGCCAATTTTGCGCTAAAAAAGTCAAATGGTACTCCCTCCCTTCTGAGCTCTGCCGTGCGCCCAAACAGTGGTTTACCCCCACATATGGGGCATCAGCGTACTCGGGATAAATTGGACAACAACTTTTGGGGTCCAATTTCTCCTGTTACCCTTGTGAAAATAAAAACTTGGGGGCTAAAAATCTTTTTTGTTGGAAAAAAATATATTTTTTTATTTTCACTACTCTGCATTATAAATTTCTGTGAAGCACTTGAGCTTTCAAAGTTCTCACCACATATCTAGATAAGTTCCTTAGGGGGTCTAGTTTCCAAAATTTGGTCACTTGTGGGGGTTTCTACTGTTTAGGTACATTAGGGGTCTGCAAACGCAACATAACGCCCGCAGACAATTCTATCAAAGTCTGCATTGCAAAATGGCGCTCCTTCCCTTCCGAGCTCTGCCGTGCGCCCAAACAGTGGTTTACCCCCACATATGGGGTACCAGCATACTCAGGACAAATTGGACAACAACTTTTGGGGTCCAATTTCTCTTGTTACCCTTGTGAAAATAAAAATTTGGGGGCTAAAAAAATCTTTTTTGTGGGAAAAAAAATATTTTTTATTTTCACTACTCTGCATTATAAACTTCTGTGAAGCACTTGGGCATTCAAAGTTCTCACCACATATCTAGATAAGTTCCTTGGGGGGTCTATTTTCCAAAATGGGGTCACTTTTGGGGGGTTTCTGCTGTTTAGGCACATCAGGGGCTCTCCAAACGCGACATGGCGTCCGATCTCAATTCCAGTCAATTTTGCATTGAAAAGTCAAATGGCGCTCCTTTGCTTCCGAGCTCAGCCATGCGCCCAAACAGTGGTTTACCCCCACATATGGGGTGTCGGCGTACTCAAGACAAATTGTACAACAGCTTCTGGGGTCCATTTTCTCCTGTTACCCTTGGTAAAATAAAAATTTGGAGGCAAAAAGATCATTTTTGTAGAAAAAATGCGATTTTTTTATTTTCACGGCTCTACGTTATAAACTTCTGTGAAGCACCTGGGGGTTTAAAGTGCTCACCACACATCTAGATAAGTTCCTTAAGGGGTCTAGTTTCCAAAATGGTGTCATATGTGGGGGGTCTCTACTGTTTAGGCACATCAGCGGCTCTCCAAACGTGACATGGCGTCCGATCTCAATTCCAGCCAATTCTACATTGAAAAAGTAAAACGACACTCCTTCTCTTCCAAGCTCTGCGGTGCGCCCAAACAGTGGTTTACCCCCATATATGGGGTATCGACGTACTCAGGAGAAATTGCACAACAACTTTTGTGGTCTAATTTCTCCTGTTACCCTTGTGAAAATAAAAATTTTGGGGCAAAAAGATCATTTTTGTAGAAAAAATGAGATTTTTTATTTTCACGGCTCTACGTTATAAACTTCTGTGAAGCACTTGGGGGTTCAAAGTGCTCACCACACATCTAGATAAGTTCCTTGGGGGGTCTAGTTTCCAAAATGGTATCACTTGTGGGGGGTTTCCACTGTTTAGGCACATCAGGGACTCTCCAAACGCGACATGGCATCCGATCTCAATTCCAGCCAATTCTGCATTGAAAAAGTCAAACGGTGCTCCTTCACTTCCAAGCTCTGCGGTGCGCCCAAACAGTGGTTTACCTCCACATATGGGGTATCGACGTACTCAGGAGAAATTGCACAACAACTTTTGTGGTCTAATTTCTCCTGTTACCCTTGTGAAAATAAGAATTTGTGGGCGAAAAAATCATTTTTGTGAAAACAAATGCGATTTTTTATTTTCACGGCTCTACGTTATAAACTTCTGTGAAGCACTTGGGGGTTCAAAGTGCTCACCACACATCTAGATAAGTTCCTTGGGGGGTCTAGTTTCCAAAATGGTGTCACTTGTGGGGGGTTTCCACTGTTTAGGCACATTAGGGGCTCTCCAAACGCGACATGGCGTCCGATCTCAATTCCAGCCAATTCTGCATTGAAACAGTCAAACGGTGCTCCTTCACTTCCAAGCTCTGCGGTGCGCCCAAACAGTGGTTTACCTCCACATATGGGGTATCGGCGTACTCAGGAAAAATTGCACAACAAAATTTGTGGTTAAATTTCTGTTTTTACACTTGTGAAAATTAAAAAAAATGGTTCTGAAGTAAAATGTTTGCAAAAAAAAGTAAAATGTTAATTTTTTTCTTCCACATTGTTTTAGTTCCTGTGAAGTACGTAAAGGGTTAATAAACTTCTTGAATGTGGTTTTGAGCAGCTTGAGGGGTGCAGTTTTTAGAATGGTGTCACACTTGGTTATTTTCTATCATATAGACCCCTCAAAATCACTTCAAAGGTGATGTGGTCCCTAAAAAAAACATGGTGTTGTAAAAATGAGAAATTGCTGGTCAACTTTTAACCCTTATAACTCCCTAACAAAAAAAAAAATTGTTTCCAAAATTGTGCTGATGTAAAGTAGACATGTGAGAAATGTTATTTATTAACTATTTTTTGTGACATATCTCTCTGATTTAAGGGCATAAAAATACAAAGTTTGAAAATTGCAAAATTTTAAAAATTTTCGCCATATTTCCATTTTTTTCATAAATAATCGCAAGTAATATCGAAGAAATGTTACCACTAACTTGAAGTACAACATGTCACGAAAAAACAATCTCAGAATCAGCGGGATCCGATAAAGCGTTCCAGAGTTATAACCTCATAAAGTGACACTGGTCAGAATTGTAAAAATTGGCTCGGTCATTAAGTACCAAATTGGCTCTGTCACTAAGGGGTTAATAAAATTCACAATACTAATAACAATACCACACACAATACAATACAACCACTCACCGATTCATCAAACCTACATACTAAAGATGACCTGCTAATAGTTATCACATTTTACTGTCTTTATAAGTATAACAGCAGCTCTAGAATGTTGTCGTTATGTTGTTTTTTATCTATTTTGAAACACTACTGCTTTTGACAGAACAAACTTGACATTTCAGTCTGTCTTAAAATATTGTGCACAGGGCAACAAGCTCAGAGTACAAAACCAGCACTAAAACTACATATAAATTATGCAAAAGGAATCAATGAAGAAAGTAATGCAATAAAAGGAACAAATAATGTCATGTCAAATGCATACAGGTTGCTGGGGAGAGGATGTATGCCTACAAAAAAGTGCTGAATGATTGCCCACTGTCCTTAAAAGGTGATGATACCTATGGTGATAATTGCAATCAGTTCCTTCTATAAAATCTTGCAATGGCTTTAAAATATAACACATTAAGTAGCAATGAAGAAAGTGTTTAAGTAGGAAAGATGGATATGCTTCTTAGACCAGCTAATTTTCCTTACTGCTCAGTTCACAGATCTGGGGGTATGACCTAGAATAATGGCCCAACAGACGGAACTTGATAACATTTCAGCTGAGAAGAGCTGACAAGTGTCCATTCAGTTTTTATTATATATAACAGTAAAGGCATAACAATCATTTCCAAACCATGAAATCTTTGAGATCTCTTAGAGCCACAATTACAAAAAATATATAATGTGACTCATTAGAAACACATATATAAGACACTTTATAAGCGTGTCCCGAGGAACACTCTGGTATAAAACATCAGAAAATATAAAAATAAGTATTTTGCTTATAAAAAAGAAAATACTGGAGAGATATCAAATGCAGACATTTTAACATTAAAAACAAAAACACATACAACAAAAAACTGGTACAGTACAAAAATTGGCCACCAGCTACAAAAACTTTCTCCTGCAAGTAGTTAACTGAAAGGTTTTTTTCAGTTGAAAACACAGATATGGCATCCACCGAGTGTTGTCCTGTCGCGTCTTCTTTATATTATTGCCAAGAAGCTGCAACTGAATAAAGCTGTGCTTCAACCTTATGGCTTTCGGCCTATAGTATCAGATATTAAACTGCATTTGGCCTTCAACTTTGGTTACGGCCTACTAACGGTGTCTGCCCCTCCCTGGTGTTGTCCTCAACTGAATAAAGCTGTGCTTCAACCTTCTGTTCCAAATTAAGATTTTTAAAAAAGAAATTGGGTGTTTAGGGCCTACTAACGGTGTCTGCCCCTCCCTGGTGTTGTCCTCAACTGAATAAAGCTGTGCTTCAACCTTCTGGCTCTTATTAACTGCTGTTTTTTAAAAGATTGGTGGTTCCGGCCTACTAACGGTGTCTGCCCCTCCCTAGTGTTGTCCTCAACTGAATAAAGCTGTGCTTCAACCTTCTGTTCCAAATTAAGATTTTTAAAAAAGAAATTGGGTGTTTAGGGCCTACTAACGGTGTCTGCCCCTCCCTGGTGTTGTCCTCAACTGAATAAAGCTGTGCTTCAACCTTCTGGCTCTTATTAACTGCTGTTTTTTAAAAGATTGGTGGTTCCGGCCTACTAACGGTGTCTGCCCCTCCCTGGTGTTGTCCTCAACTGAATAAAGCTGTGCTTCAACCTTCTGTTCCAAATTAAGATTTTTAAAAAAGAAATTGGGTGTTTAGGGCCTACTAACGGTGTCTGCCCCTCCCTGGTGTTGTCCTCAACTGAATAAAGCTGTGCTTCAACCTTCTGTTCCAAATTAAGATTTTTAAAAAAGAAATTGGGTGTTTAGGGCCTACTAACGGTGTCTGCCCCTCCCTGGTGTTGTCCTCAACTGAATAAAGCTGTGCTTCAACCTTCTGTTCCAAATTAAGATTTTTAAAAAAGAAATTGGGTGTTTAGGGCCTACTAACGGTGTCTGCCCCTCCCTGGTGTTGTCCTCAACTGAATAAAGCTGTGCTTCAACCTTCTGGCTCTTATTTAAAAAAAAAAAAAAATGTTTAGGGCCTACTAACGGTGTCTGCCCCTGCCTGGTGTTGTCCTCCACTGAACAAAGCTGAGCTTCTACCTTCTGGCTCTTATTAAGATTTAAAAAAAAAAAAATGTTTAGGGCCTACTAACGGTGTCTGCCCCTGCCTGGTGTTGTCCTCCACTGAACAAAGCTGAGTTTCCACCTTCTGGCTCTTTTTTTTTATTTTAAATTGCTGGATGGGGCCTAATAGCTCTGTTTGCTCCTCCCTGGTGTTTGTCCTCAACTAAAAAAAGCTGAGCTTCAACCTTCTGGCTTTCGGCCTATAGTATCAGATATTAAACTGCATTTGGCCTTCAACTTTGGTTCCGGCCTACTAACGGTGTCTGCCCCTGCGTGGTGTTTGTCCTCAACTGAATAAAGCTGAGCTTCAACCTTCTGGCTTTTGGCCTACAGTAGCAGATATTAAACTGCATTTGGCCTATTAGTGTGTTTGGGCCCTTAAAACAGTGTCTGCTGCTCCTGGGTTTGCTACTCCACTGAACAAAGCAATGCCGCCTGTTTAGTCCTGTTACCAATTTTGAACTGCATTTAGCCTACTTTATTCTTGGCCCTATATCTGTTTCCTCCTCATCCTGCCCACTGCCCAGCCACTGCTAGATGAGTCTGCTGGTACATTGACCTAGACCACTACATTCCCCTTGCACTCTACACAGCCAGAATCTGACCCTGCTGAAAGTCAGGTTCCCCTTCCCGCATGTTATACCACCTTACACAGGGACAAAGAGGAAGGTGCAGATGAAAGTGCAGGTTCCTTCATCAGGTGGGGGGGCATACTCGTTGGCGACGTCACTGGCACAGGGCCCCTCAGAGTACGCAAAAGTGTCGCTGCTGGTGGGAGGCGCCCCCGCCATGCAAACACACATCGCTGTACTTTGAGGGGCCCTGTGTCAGTGCCAATGCGAACGAGTGGCCCCCCCCTGCTTGCTCAGGATCACAGCACTTGCAACGTTGAAATACTTACCTCTCCCTGCTCCACCGCCGTGACGTAGTCCACGTTTCCTGGGCCCACTAAAACCTTGAACCAGCCCTACCCCCCACAACTTTTGCCAAATGACCCCCAATTTCCAGTGCCCAACTATTATTATAAAGTTAATTAAGATTGACAAGCTTCAGAAAACAAGAATGGATGTTTTTGGCATTAAAATGGGCACTGTAGGTGTTTTCCTGGCCTCCACTCACTGCCGACTATGCTTCCCCATTGACTTGCATTGGGTTTCGTGTTTCGGTCGATCCCCGACTTTTAGCGATAATCGGCCGACTGCACTCGACTCGACTCTGGACTAAGTCGGGTTTCACAAAACCCGACTCGATCTTAAAAAAATGAAAGTCGATCAACCCTATTTGTTATTGCTCGGAGATATAATTTTCATCGCCTCAGTTGCATGATTTACGTCTTCCAGATACGCTGAATACATGTGGGAATTCCCTAACAAACAGGCATTCCTCACATGTATTCAGGGTATCTGGAAGCCGTAAATCATGCAACTGAGGCGATGAAAAGTATATCTCCGAGCAATAGCAAACACTCGGAGATCACCCGAGCGTGCTCGGGAAAACCAGAGCAATGAGTATACTCGCTCATCACTATCAGTTACACAAGATGGCCCCCTGTGGATACTGGCTAGGCTGGTGGGGTTGTGAGTGTTCACTTTGAAGAAGAGAAGGCTGGACCACCTGCTGAGCCAAGTGTCCTGGTACAGCTAAACATGCTGAAAGAGGACTGTAGTTTGCTATTATACAGTTGATTGGCATGACTTAAATCTCCCCATATTCTTCACAAGAGTGCAGTCAGATGGCTGTATAAATTAGAGCAAGATCGGAACACACTGCACAGTGCCAGCTTCCCTCCCTACCTGAGTGTGGCAGCTTCTTATATTTTTATGCAGTTGCCACGCTTGGGTCGGGAGAGCCGCTGGCCAGTTCATGCTCTGTGTTCCGATCTTGCTCTGATTTATACTGCCATCTGACAGCGCCCTTATACAGCATGATTAAGGACATTAAATTAGCGAAGAATAACGTCTATGCAAATCAAATTTCCCAGGAAAACCAAACAGACATTCAAATTTTGTCTGATAGGCTTATCTCTATTGAAAAGCCCTTTTACCAATTTTGAGTCTAACATTGGGTGAACTGAATTGCTTCTTTTTAGGCTTGAGACACCTCAAAGCCTCTTCTAAATGTTCAACGGAGTCCAGAGACATAACTGAATATTTAAGACGTACTGATCCCTCAAAAAATGTAAAAAAAATAGGTTGGAAAATAGTGCAACCCCCCCCCCCCCCCCCAAACAAGACAATAATTTCATATACTGTGGGACTATGGGCCATTCTTGCTCTTTGGAGTTAAGGAGTGCCTGCTAGAGATAAAAACCATTATCATACATAAACAGAGGATGCAATATTTTCATCAAATCTGGAAAAACAATCAGAATATTACAGTGAGGATTTGCGAGACACCAACATGTCATCTGGAGTCATTTTTGACAACTAATTTATTATGATGCAGTGCCATAATGTGAGAGTGGAAGTGTGTCTGCATGAAAGGCTTTCATATTATATTAATAGAGAAATTCCATTCTTACTGATTCTTGCTCTCTCAGAACATTACCTGGGAGAATAAGGGATAGCTTTGTATGCCTGTGTTTGTGAATAAGGTCCAAATGTTCACATCTCACAGGGGAACATGTACATGATCTAGTTATGTCAGAACGAGGTGTTTTCCCATGCCTCTAAGTATTTCTCTGTTAATCTGTGCTGGCTTAAAAACCCGACACTGTCATGGTCACTTTCCTGATGAGCTTTCTTTGTAAATTACGAGTGAAATGTGCAGGCTCCGTGCCATGCTCTCCAGAGCAGTTTTATTTTTTATAAAATGTGGAGAGCTGTATTGTACGGGGAACAAGGACCACTGCCGACTCTTGTGAACCGGTCCTGGAATAATGGGCAGGACGGCCTCGTTGGCATTGACTGGTTGGAGGCACAAGACTCATTTGTTTATCTTCTCCCCGTGAGAAGACATATCTAGGTAAGTCGCCAAGAATAGGAGGGTAGGAAGGGAGACCTGGGAGGGAAGTCTGGCTCTGGCTCTATTGATATTGGCACAAAAGCCAACATAAGAGATGAGGGCTGGAAGAAAGATACTGTACATTGTGGAGAGCTTCAGTCAACAAAATGGGGTTTAGAAGAATTCTTCAAAAAATGTCAATGAAAAAAAAAATCGAAATGAAAAGTGAACACTTTTATATATTTGTATACTTTATTTCACAGAATGCCATATTTAGAGTAATATCATCTATCTATCTAGAAAAAATCAAGGCCCGCAAGCAAAAAGGAGGGGGCAGGGGGCAGAGCCTCCGAGACAGAAACCAATCCTCCAATATACATACAAAAAGGAAGGCAGCACTCCCAAAATAGAAAATCAAGCCAAGAGAGTCCTCAATTGGACGTTACCATCACTATGGGCTATTATAGTTTTCAAATTTCCTATTCTATCTATCTATCTACCTACCTATCTATCTATCAATTATCTATCTATCTACCTACCTATCATCTATCTATCTATCTATCTATCTATCTATTATCTATCTATCTATCTACCTATCTATCCATCTATCTATCCATTGCTATGTATCTTCTCTTCTCTACCTACATGCCTCGTTGCTTTCTATTTCTCTACATTAAAATAATAATAATAAAAAATATTCGAAATAATTTATGTCAATTATTATTTTTTAGGTAAATATAGTAGTTGGACCTTTCAATGTGCAGTATAATATTTAGAGATTTAGTCTTGATATTGATTAGCTCCTGGAATATCTGCATTGCCACCTGGTGTTGATAACTGTTATTGTAACAGCTATGCTTTTTTTTTTCATTCATACATCACATGAAAAAATTTGATCTGTTATTCATAATTACATCAAACTTGCCAAATCCAGCATATGGAGATGCTTTGATGCAAAACATCCCAACTAAGTGACTAAAGATGACCTAGTCTGAAAAAAAAACTGTTTTCTTACTGATTATCTTTAGATATCTAGATCCAATGAGAAAGATATAAGATAAGAAAGGACATATCTGTGTCTGAACAGCCATATATTATTTTAGTGCAGAAAAGAAGTTTAATGTGCATCAAGATTTCTGTTTTAAAGGGGTTTTCCGGCCTTAGGATACAAGTCTACAGTCACTTTATGAGACTGCAGACTTGTGAATCCTCACATTGTGTGCACTGCGAGGATTTTCCGATGCAGGTTCCGGGAAAAGACAATCATGTGGCCGCAACTATGTGATTTACATACTTCCAACCACATTCCGACTAGACATGTCTGGCCTCACACAATATACTTGCATTGAACAAGGTTGTGCATGTCTAGTCGGCATGCAACTGCCTGTATGGAAATCACATACTGTACTTGCGGTCACACACCACCCGCCCCCAGCATCAGCACCAGAGAAACCTGACAAATGTTTAGTCACATAGAGTGACTGTAGACTGGCACCCAAATGCCAGACCACCCCTTTAACGTGAATGCCCCATATGTATATTTTACTAATGCAGAGCTTTTAATCTCCTGCATATCATAAACGTTAGTTATCAAATCCTGTTTCTCTGCAGTCACCACTAGAGGAAGCTTAAGAGTTTATTGAATGCAATTATTATTTAAAAAAGGTTTTTCATTTTCAGAAAACCCCATGTCCCCAGATGTAGTTTGTTTTCAAAAAGCTAATTTGGCTTCACTTACCCTCCCCGGATCCAGCGCTGAGTCTCCTCTATTGCTCTCAATGTCTGTTATTGGCTGCAGCACTTCAGCCATTCAGTGAGCTTGGTCCTCAGTGATTGACTGCAGCACTGTCAACATAATATCAGCGCTGCAAAAATTAAAAGACAACGGGAACAGCAAGTTTTTGTTTCATTTTGCAAGCCAGCGTTTTGAATCTCAAGGTCTTTGAATTTATGTGAAAATGAAAATTTCTGGAAATTGAAACCAAAATTGATTCTCTGCAGAGTGGTCTGCTCATCTCTATTCACTACAAACAATTAGCGTATTTTTCGGACTATAAGACGCACTGGACCATAAGACGTACTAAGGTTTTAGAGGAAGGAAATCGAAAAAAAATGATATAAAAAATTTGGTCATGAAACATTGTTATGTGGAGGGGTATCTACTGCTGAATCTTGTACAAGGGTAATGCTCCCCCCATCCTGGTATATGTCCCCATCCTGGTATATATGCCAACCCATCCTGATATATACTGTATGTCCCATCCAGGTATATATGATCATCATCCTGGTATACATGGCCCCCCATCCCCATGCTGGTATGCCTGGTCCCCATCCTAGTATACATGCCCCTTTCTGGTATACATGGCACTCCTTCCTGGTATATATGGAACCCTATACTGGTACATGTCCCCCATCCCCATCCTGGTATACATGGCCCTCTCATTTGCATCCTGGTATACATGGCCCCGTCAATCCCATTGTGGTATACATGGCTCCTCATCTCTCATCGTGGTATACATGGCCCCCTCATCCCCCATCCTAGTATACATGGTCCCCTCATCCCCATCTTGGTATATATGGCCCCTTCATCCCCATCCTGGTATACATGTTCCCCTCATCCCCATCTGGGTATACATGGTCCCTTCATCCTCATCCTGGTATACATGGTCCCCTCATCCCCATCCTGGTATACATGGTCCCCTCTTCCCCATCCTGGTATATAAGGCCCTCTTGTCACCATCTTGGTATACATGGCCCCCTCATCCCCATCCTGGTATACATGGTCCCCTCATACCCATCTGGGTATACATGGTCCCTTCATCCTCATCCTGGTATACATAGTCATCTCCTCATCCCCATCCTGGTATACATGGCCTCCTCATCCCCATCCTGGTATACATGGTCCCCTCATCACCATCCTTGTATGTATGCTCCCCTCATCACCATCCTGCTATGCATGACCCCCATCCCCATCCTGGTTTATATGGCCCCTCATCCCCATCTTGGTATATATGGCCCTCAACATGCTGCACATATAAAAAATAAATAATTCTACTTACCTTCCCTGTGCTCCCTCGCAGTGCGGCGTCCTGTGCTGATGCCAACAACTGATTTTTTTTTTACTGTGAAACATTGTGTAGTTGCATAGGAATTGTTCGTTGAACATCCAGGAAAAGTCAGGATGAAGTAGCTCGGATGACCATTCCATGGCAGGTCCCCAGCAGATTTTCTCTACTCCACTTCCCATGACTGACAGGTCTTTCCCTGTACACTTGTCAGTTTAACAGAGTAGATATGTAGCAGTCATCATCTTGATATGACTGCACTTTCTTCTATTAAAGGAAATGGCTGCCCTATAAAAATAGCAACAAATCCAACATCAAGTGAAGTGTGCCGCCATCATGGTGGCGAATGCTACCTCAGTACATCCCACTTTTTACAACTTGTATAGGCACAATGTTACAACTTTTTTTAAAAAAACTTTTTATCTAAATTTACCATGTACCTTTTTATAAATGATTTTTTTTGCTAAAGAATTCATGTTTTTATTTGCCGTCCATTCTAATATATCTTTTTATTTTAATATGCCCAAATCAAGGTTGCTAAAGAACAGCAAAAGCTTCAATCTGATTTGTATATTTATACTTCGTCCATGATAAATCCCAAGAGTTTGCGATATTGATTTGAAGTTTTGGACTAATACAATAAATTAATTAAACATTCTTGGGATGGTTGTATAAATTCAGTATTCATAATGTATGTGAAGAAAAAGCTCTTAAGGGATTTTTTTTCATAAAGGGTAAGTAGGGAAAACAGCAATGATTATATAGGCCAAAAGGTCCTTAGTCACTATTTGTGTTTGAGATATTCAAGCATTAGTCTGTTTTCAGATGAACGCTCTGCATATTGTACGTGCACAATTGTGCATGGCAAATTAATATGAAGCTAGCTAGAAGCCATATGAAAACTGGAGGCAATATCTCAAGAGTACGTCCCAGTGAATTGAAGATTCGGATAAACAAACATCCTGCGTTTCAGATTAACCCTATTGGCTGCTCCTAAATCAGATTAGTTATCTTTCAACGTATATTATAAAAAAATAAATTCGGCATTTTGGTACCGCTAAATCCTGTGATATCTAATTTACTGTGCAATTTATCTAATGATATTCATGTTTACAAATTATGCTACACTATCATTTCTACAAACCATTTCTAGGATGGTTTATGCTGCTTTTATAATCTCTGGGTATTTTTTTTTTTTCCCAGCGAGGGAATTTGGTTTTGCAATTGTATGTTTTTTTATAACAATTTTGGGGTGTAAATTTTTTAAGCTTAAAATGGCGAATTAATAGAAAAATAAAGACATTAAAATTGAATTAAAAAAAGAGTATAAATAAATAAAAAAAATTAACATAAACTACAAAATAAAATAAAGCAAACAAAAAATAAAAGTAATGAAAAAGGATAAAGGAAAAGAAACAGAAAAAGTAGAAAAAGAAAAAAAAAAAGAAAAGTAGCAACACAAAGGATCATTTTGTTGTTTTCCGGGATAGAGATAAGGCTAACAGTGTTTTTAATTACCTGAATGATTTAACCGAGAAACTAGTATTGTTGTTACTTTCAATATGTAAACTACTAATTATTAGTGCATGACAATGACATGGAAGTTGTGTTGCTGGGGTCTACTAATTTTGTATATTTGCCATGCTATTAATGCCTGCTCCATATACCTTTACTGGTTCTTTTTGAAATTAGCTTAATGGCACTCTGCAGAAATGGACTGCCTACTGAGAGTGAAAGCACGCTTGCTAAGATGGGCTAACGTCCTACTGGGAAGCACTGATTTGGCACAAACAGAGAAATGCTTCAGCATTAATTTACCTGTGTATCAGATGAATCAAAATAAATAATTAAAAGCAGTTTGCAGAAAAAGCCTTAAAAAAAAAAAAAAGAAAAAAACTTGATGGGCATCGAAAAATGAAATAAATTGAAAAATTGTTCAAGAGGCTACAAGAAAAATAATCATGTGGTTACATTTATTTTATGATTTAACTTCACACATTAAAATCACTACATACCACTGTTATTTATTTATATCACATTTTTATTAATGATAATGTATTATTTCTGTAATATATTTTACAATTGTTTTTATATGTGATTTAATATTGTTTGTGTTATTTCTATAGGATTTTTCAGTCGTTGCTATATCTGATTTATTACTGTTTGTATTACTTCTACAGATTTTTTTGTTGTTGCTTATATATGTGATTTATAGTTGTTTGTATTATTTCTACAGGAGTTTTTTCAGTCATTTTTATATGCGATTTTTTTTTAATGCTAAAGCTAGCCATGCACCTAAAAAGGTTTTCTAAACTGACAGAAGTAAGGGATGAATGAAAAATAATATAAAGATATGTACTCACCCACTTTAAGCCATATGGCTCCAGGTGGTCTTTGGTGGGACAGAAAGTGATGACTTCTCATTTTCGGTCACAAGGCCCTTAAGGCCCGTGATTGGCTTAAACAATCTTGTAATGGGAAAGGCACATGATTGGATGTGTGTTGGACCAGACAATCATGGATGTCTGAATGTGACCAAAGAATGGAATGATATGTTTTTTAAATATCAAAACGGTAACAGTAAGTTATGGGTAGTTACAAGAGCCATCTATTGAACATATTAAAATTCCCTTCCCCCTGACATTGGCATTCCAAGCAAAGTCAGGACGACTCCCATATAGATAGTCTATAAGTATCTCATGTGTATTGAAGCTTTTACTAGGTATAATAGAGATGCTCACTAATGAACTTATCGATGCAGGGGAAGTATATGGACAGATAGGGTGTGCAAGTGAAGGATCAAGTTTGATTTAGGAACTTTAGCAAAGGCAGACATTGCTGTAGGGGAAATGCAGTATTACATAGTGGACATTCAGATGAACACCCATCTGTGTAATAGACAGACCTCTTGGGAAGAGCAGCTCTCCCTGCCAACATAAAGAAGGTCTTCAATGTTCTCGATCTGAGTGAACATAGCTTTAGTGAACAAAGTTTATTTGTGTTACATGTACGCCACTAGATTCAGATAGGGGTGGGACAGGGCTCATGAATTCTTTGGAACTCTGGGGGAACCATTACTCAGGGTGACCATGTACTGCAGTTTCCTCAGGCACAAGATGGATCCACTTGCTCACACAGATACAATTGATAGAGTCCTCATGAACATGAACAGTGTAGTTTAATGTCACAGCACATTCAGTACAATTCAAGTCCCTTAAGCACAGGCTTTATAAACAGCCCATCTGCTTCTTAGAGGCACATTGACTAACAGTCTCTTTTGATAACACAGTTCCGCACAGATAAGACTCTTTACAAAGGCATAGTGTACACAGCATTCCTTCTAGCACAGTGTAATGGAGAAGGGGTGAGGGTTTGCTGAGAGAGATGATCTCGGTGACACAAATTCTTCCAATAACTATCTTCCTGCTCCTGATAGAATTTTTCTACTAGCAGTACAGGGGGTTAGCCCAACTCCACTCTGTAATGGAATCCTGTGTCCCTATGGTTCACTTGCCTGAACTCTTGTGACAGATCACAGAAACACACCACTCATCCCTTTTGATGCTGCCAGAACAGTAAACAGGTTTCCCACAATCCCCCTGGGGCTCTGCTAACCACTCCCTGTCTCCTGTGACTGTGTTAACTCCTCTAGTTGTTGGATGCTTTTGAAGCAACAGCAGTTAGCACCAGTTCTGCATGTCACATTTGTAATTCTGAAAAGCTTTTTTTTAAAGGGACTCTCCAATATGGCTGTACTAATTGTTGTCTATTTTTTACAGATGGCATCCATAACAAAACAAAAAATGCTAATAACACTAGCAGAAGAAAGACGATGACTACAGATAATTAAATATTTTGAAATTCAAATTCGCCAGGTTCGGCAATTAAAAGAAACATGATGCACGCAAATTGATTGATTTGTCATGAGTCACAATTCTGCAAAGCCTTAAATTGCCCTAAAAAAATTCTAAGATCTCCTCAAACTGTATCTATCCTCTTTCAAAGTATTTACCACAGACACAGCCTTAAGAAATAGATGATTAACTGGTTATAGCTAAAAGCTCATTTAATATCACAATGTACTGATAGACAATTTATATTGTTTAAATGAAAAATGGTTCAAAAATTATCAATTTTAGTCATTTGTGAACAGGCAGCCTGTTCTATGCAGAACAGTTACTCAAACTGACAGTGTTGCTGCCAGAGGTAACATCATACTACTATGACTATGATGAGTGAAGTGCCACATATTCTATAGCCCCCTTCACTTTTTCCCCACTAATACTTTTTCTGGAGACAAAGGAGGCCAATTTTGACCTGGGCTTGTTAATACTGTTTCCGCCACTGTTAGCGGCTCCCACATTCTTAGCCATAATATGTTTTGTTTGTTTTTTTAAACTAGCACATCCATTTCCACTTTTTCTTTAGCCATACATTTTGTACAATACTATAATTAACTTTGACAATCTTTACAACCCCAAATAAACCATTGTCAAAAAGAATGTAACAAGAAATGCTAGAGAAGTTCATGCTTCATTATAACTGCTCATCCGAGCAAAGGATCCACTCCTCCAAGTGGGAAATAGCAGTTGCAGCATTATGTAGTACATACCTGTATTTGTTGGGATATCCTCCTGGTGTATACTTTGCTTCCAGCATTTAGATAACGTTGAGATTTAGTACCGCGTGGACCTAGAAGTAGTGTGACGGTGTGATATGTTATGTGGGTATCATTTTACTTTACTGATTTTCATAGTGTTCTCTTGTTGCTCTGTATCATTCCATGTATTCCCCTTATTGTATAGAGTCTCAGTTACCTTCTAAAAGGCTGATCATTGGATTAGCTTACTTGCTGTCTGTAGCCTGACTGTAACTATGCCTCCTGATGAACCCCCTGTAGTGCCTTAATCCCAGAGGCACATTTGTCAGGTCTGGGAAGCCTGAAAACCACCCAACCTATCTGACTACCCCTGGACATAAGGAGGGGGCTGGGGAGGACAGGAGCTGGGAAGTCAGTTCCTGTGTTGTGAGGATGGTGTGAACACAGGACGTCAGAGAGAAAGGGAAGCATATGGATCATTTTTATCCTCTGTCTGATGCATTATTGGACTCTCATCTCTTTGGACATTTTATCCTGTTACTGAGCTGCATTCGTGTTCTGGACTATTGTGTCCTCAGTGTGGTGGATTGTTTATGGACCCTTTAGTTTTGTCTAAAGGTCTTGGGATTGTTCACACTTCCCTCGCTCTTTTGATTGTGTGGTATTGGACAAGGATCCTGTGACAACTGGTGACAGCAGTGGGATCAACAGAGTGTAACCCAATGGAGAACCACCCACAGAGTGAGTACAGAAATTAGACTGTATCTAGTGTACACTAGTTTACAGGAGTGAGCCAGACACCTGGGCCTGAACTACCAGGGACTGACTAAAAAAGCCTTAATTGACCTACTGGTGGGTGCTAGCCTGGCCACCTCCTCCCAGATGTTTGAAGGACAAGCACTGGAGACAGGATATTCACCACAAAAAGCCAGTGGTTGGTGTGGTATGAAGAAGAGATGGCGGTTCTGGGCCCAGGCGTCTCTCAGGAGTACAAGGAGGAGGCTGCCTGCTGGGCACAGCGAAGACAAGAAGCAATGGAGCTTGAAAGAGGGAGTAATGCAATGTGGAGTGTAAACCCAATGATCTGGAAGCCTGTACGGATCACCCAGACAGAGTTTAAGCCATTTGATGAGGCTTATGGAGATGTGGAGGGGTTATTCAAGGACTTTGAGCAGCAGTGTGCTGTGATGGAGGTGCCCCACTCTGGCTGGATGCGTTTGTTAGTGGGACTCCTGAAAGGAAGCATGGCGGAGGCTTACCGAACCATTGACTCGCAGCGGAATCGGGATTATAACATTGCAAAGTGGACTATCCTGGATTACCATGCTATCACCCCAGACTCATATAGGGCCAAGTTCCGAGACCTCCCCTGCACCACGGGGAGAACATTTAGGATGTATGCACATAAAATGTCCCAGGCATGTCGAGATGGCTGGAAGCAGAAAATGCCTTTACTGTGGAAGATGTTATACAGGCGTTCCTTATAGAACAATTTCTTGCCAAGTGCCCCGCAGAGGTACGGGATTGGGTCCGGGAGCGCACGCCGTGTACCGTGGATAGAGCTGCAGCCCTGGCCGATGAAGCCCTTACTATCTGACTGCAATGGAGGAGGCTTCTGGACAATGAACCATGGCCTGCTCCCGTGCCCCCTCCCCCTCCGATTATATCTGCCCTTCCACCTAGTCACAAGCTGATGACAATCACGCATCACAATCCTGGGGCCCCAACAGTTCCGACCACGACCTGGGGGTATCACAGAGAGGAGATGTTATGGGTGTGGGCAACCTGGACATTTGCAGTCTGGCTGTCCCTCAAGGATTCGGAGGGAGCCCAACACAGCCCCACCATGTCCAGTGCATCTTGTGCACTCCATCCCGCCTGAGGAAGAGCTACCCCCCCACCAGAGTGGACCACCGACCATGGCACCATAGATTCCCCTCCTGGAGTGTACGACTCCAGCCTTTGTCCTTTAGCTGCCCAGAGCAATGGCAACGCCACCTGCAGGATGTCTTAATTGATGGATACAAAGTGTCAGGATTTAGATACACGGGGGAATTCCCGTCTATCGCTGACCCCGGAGTGGTTAAACCTGAGGCAATTCACCGGGGTCCGGGAATTCCCATTGTTCTGGTGGGGGGTGCCCACAAATATATACAGTGAGCGTTGGTGCATTTGGATTATTGTTTTGGAGAAAAACTGTGTTGGATTGGAGTTATGGGAGGACTTCCTGCAGATATCCTCCTTGGAAATGACATTGGGGAGTTGCAGTGTCATTTTGTGGGAGCAATCACCCGACTACAGGCCCTTCAAGCACCACGACATCCAGACCTCACGGGGAGCAATCTGTTTGGCCAGAAGGTCCATGGGCCTCTCACTCTTCTGAAAGAACAATTGGAGCGAGATATTGCAGACATCAGAACGCCCATCATTCCCTACGTTCTAGAGTTCAGAGACAGTCTCGCCCAGCTAGCTACCTTGGCTAATAAACATCAGCGAATAACCCAGTCCAGTCAAAAAACCTGGTATGACTGTAACGCCAGGACCCAGGAATTTATGGAAGGACAACAAGTGCTCATAATTATTGCAACCCCTGCCACTGTACAAGGAACTATAAATAGTGGAGCAATGTGGACTAAAGTGAGCAGGCCAGAGGTCTGTGTAGACCTCATGGCTTGCTCACTTATTATGAGGGGGAGAGGTTGTGATGGTGTGATATGTTATGTGGGTAACATTTTGTGTATATTTATACTTTACTGATCTTCATAGTGTTCTCTTGTTGCCCTGTATCATTCTATGTATTCTCCATATTGTCTAGAGTCTCAATTACCTTCCAAAAGGCTGATAATTGGATTAGCTCACTTACTGTCTGCAGCCTGACTGTATCTATGCCTCTTGATGAACCCCCTGTAGTGCCTTAATCCCCAAGGCACCTTTGTCAGATCTGGGAGACCTGAAAACCACCCCAACCTCTCTGACTACCCCTGGACATAAGGAGGGGGCTGGGTAGGACAGGAGCTGGGAAGTCAGTTCTTGTGTGGTGAGGAGTGACAGAGGCTTCAGATCTACAAATAGCTCTTCAGCTTCATTTGCATATCTATTCAATCGCTAATTTCTCAGTAATGGAGGAAAGGACTGGCCATGTAATATTGCTGGACTTGTCTCTCAAAGAGATACATGTGCATATAAATGGTTTAGGGAGTGAGATCCTGCTGACAGATTCTCTTTAATTAAGCAATTCCTTGTGTTCCTATATGATGCCTCTGTACAGCCCTGTATTCTAAACTTCAAACATTAGATTGAATACACCACATTTCACATAAAAATGCCTACAAATATAGAATTTGGGCACATAGATTTTTTGGGTGCATTATTGTGGCCCATTTAATACAAGAGGGGCTCTTCTTTTCATGATATTGCCTTCTGCTTATGACAAAACCAATGTTATTAATGAAAGAAAATTAAAACAAAGTTTCACAGAATGCAGTTCCATAAGCCATGTGTTTGTGTCCCCCTTTACGGATCTTCATGACGCTTTCACATCAAATTATATCTCACACGGTTAAATAAAACAAGAAAACCAGAGACACAGACCTCCAATCTATTAGATAAAATCCGAGCTGTATCTATCTTTTCTCGTGCACTCTCATAATTATTATTGCCTTGTATATGCATTCTGTATTAAACAGCAATATATTTATTTTTCAGTAACAGAATAGACTTCACACTGAGATCCTAAACATTACTTCAAATCATTTAAATTGCATGCTAGGTAGAACCATCAGGAAGAAAAATATAAAAAAAATCCTTGATCATCGAAAACAATGAAGAAAATATAATTGTTAATTTCTCGACAACCTTGAATCATATCCCCAGGGGACAGCATGGAATAAGCACACTATTAAAATGCTCCGTTTTATTATTTATTTTCCACAAACAGTAATTGTTGCTGTGTCCAAAATATGCATGCTACAATTTACAAGCTGTCGATGATTAACTTCAATATTAGGGTCAATATAGCCTCCTATTGAACGGAGGGCAGGTTTAATTTAACGCTGTGTCATATTGGCCCCCATAAGTCGGTGCTACCAATCATATCTTCAAAAGGGGGCAAATAGGAAGGCAGCGTAGGAGCAAAACGCATGTGTTGTTCTCTATTAGGAGGATATTGACGTGATATTACAGAATTGAATAAGGTTGCCTCTTAACAGTTAGATGAGTTGAGAAGGGTAATTGTTTTTCAAGTGCTCTATATTGATATTCACAGGAACAAATTGTGGATATAGGATTCATAAATTGTTTCTTGTGTAAATACGTTGAAGCCCCAGGCAGCTGACTAATGACTTTCTTCCTTTGTAACTGACCCAAGATATTTGGAGAAACGTGATTGTCTGCTATTAAGAGTCCATGGAGTTTCAATTCATCGTTTTTACAAAATCCCACTAAATTCTGTTTTTCTTTTAATGTATTATTCAGGAAAACTATCATGAGCCTCATGCATCTTTCTCCATAGTTTGTAATGAAGGATTGTCCACTTTTGTAGCAAATTGTGGGTTTCTTAGCATCCAGAGTAAATAATGAAGCAAAAGTTGTATATCATATTGATTAAAAATTTTCTACCGTTTCGTGTCTCCAGCTCCTGTACAAGCATATGTGTCTTCATAGGTGCAGGCCACAAACAGAGCAGATACCGAAATCATCATGGGAGGGGCAGTGGGGTATCTATAGTGTTATGATCTCCGGCGCAAAATTTGGACGTGGGCTCCCACACTCATGTTGGTCAGATGTATGGAGCCTTGTAGCATTCTAGATCCTATAAAGACATATGTGTTCGCCTCCCATGTAATAATGTCACGTGTCCTGACTCTTTCGTGTAATAATCTAACCTATCCTGGCCCCTTCCAGTAATAATACCCTCCGTCCTGGTACATTGCCCTCATCCTGTGCCCCTTCTGTTCTTCTGAAGCACATTTTAAAAAGACGATTATTCTCACCTTTCCTAGCTCACACAATGTGCAGCATCCTTCTTTATAGCTTGTGCAGAAGCCGGCAGCTGACTCCTGCTTGCCGATATGTGCACCACTCAACACTGGTAAGTCGATGTCTGTTGCCAGCCTCTGATTGAATGATGGTATTAATGGCAGTGCAGGGAGTCTCTGCGTCGAGATTCAGCTGAATGTGCATCCGTGGCCATACAGTGATGAGCAAACGGGTAACAATGTTTTGAACTTTTGACTTTCAGGCTCCATATCTCACCATCCACTACTACTTGCAATGTGAGAGTATCATCATTTTATAGACAATCATCTTGGCTATCTCATACATAAATTTGACTTGCAACTATTTAGCATATTATTAGCTATGCAGATTCTTGTCATGTCACTGCATTGTTACTGTTTTGTTCCTGGTGGTGAAAAAATCTTTTCATCCTGAATACTATAAATCACAACCGATTCTCACATTCCCTAATAGCTCAGTGTATTATTAGGTTGATTCCCAAGTGAAAAGACATTGGTTTGAATCGAGGAGCAGCCGGGAAGAATATTTCCCAAGAAAAGAGAAAAAGAATCATCCAGCTCATCGATAGTGGTCTCTTGGCCAAGAAAATTGCCAAACTACATCATGTGAGTGCCAAGACAATTGGAAGAATACTAAATGAATTTAGTCCATCCATTCAAAAGCCAAAAGGTGAATGTCCTGGCAAAATATCAGAGTCAACAAGTTGGCTAATCCCAATTGAGAAATTGAAGGTAATGTCAAGTTCAGTGGAGGAAGCCTGATTATAAGGGTTGTGTTTCTCAGCAAAAGGCATTGGATACTTGACCAGGATCGATTGTGGTCTCAATGCTGAGCTATATGTGAGTATCCTACAAGATGGGTTACTTCATGCACTCAAGTACTATAGGCATGAAAAGGATGATGTAGTGTTTGAACAGGCCAAAAACACAAAGAATATGTTGAAATTGGCGAATAAATGGTTCAATGACAATGAAGCACAAGTGCTGGAATGACCCCCAAAGGCCACAGACCTCAACCCAAACAAACACTTGTGTGTAGAATTGAAGAAAAACTGTATACATACTTAGGTGAGTCAACCAGTATGCACCAACTTTGGGAACATGTAGAAGAGACCTGAGATCAAATTTTGGTCGACAAATGTTTGAATCTGATTGAGAGCATGCCCAGAAGGATTCAGGTAGTGTTCAAAGACAAAGATGGGTTTACAAAATACTAACAAAATAATAATTTAGGAGCAAAACAGTAATGATTCAGTGACATGGCAAGAATCTGCATAACTAATCATATGCTAAATAGTTGCAAGTCAAATTTAAGTATGAGATAGCCAAGAAGATCGTCTGTAAAATTATGGCAGTCTCAAGTTCAAAGCAAAAGAGGATATTGAGATACAGAACCTGAAAGTTAAAAGTTCAAAACATTGTTACCATTTTGCTCTTCACTGTGCATCTACGTGAAATTGGCATCTGCGGGCCTTCCTTCCACACTGGCCCAGCTGGAGTTGCACCCTCTGTAACTGCAATCGTTACCCTGTAGGGCGGGGAAAATTTTAATTTAGGTTTGCTTGTGGTTGTATTACTTTTGTTTGCACCAGATTTATCAAAGCATCGCATGATGTTTCATAAATTTGCTGCACCTTTAGTTATAACACCTTATTTTCTATTTTTTACTTGTTCCCCCCAACCGGAGTGACTTAGCAAGATTTTGTGCATCTTTTTAATTCATAAATTTGGCTTAAACTTTATCTGCATGGCTAACTATCACAAGTTGTGAGGCAATTTGCATGATGTCAAAATTGGTGCTGAATGCGCGGATACTTTCCTTCTATACTTTAATCTTTCTATTCACCTTCCACTTAATACATTGGAAAGTTAATGCAAATTAGTGAAAAGATAAAAGGAAGTATAACTCAACTGTAGGTTATTATTATTATTATTATTATTATTTATTATAGCGCCATTAATTGCATGGCGCTTTACATGTGAGGAGTGGTATACATAATAAAAACAGGTACAATAATTTTGAACAATACAAGTCACAACTGGTACAGGAGGAGAGAGGTTCAGACTACACAGAGATTATTTGTAGTCTGTTACAATAAAACACACATAGGTCTGCATAAGAGCTATATACTAAAAATGGTAGAAGTCATTTGTAAAATTATTTACAAACTTTTTTCTTTTTCTATTGTTGAGGCATCATAAAAATAATTTATGTTACTGGAAGGAAAAGGCAATACGTACTACTAATATAAGTGCAAGTGCCAGTTATTATACCCCTGCACAGTTTTCTACCAGGTGAAGCAAATGCACTTTATGCTCAGCTCTCTTCGGCTGATCATCCAATTGTGCCGCTGGTCCTTGAATTTATTCCTTTGTCTACTATCTTCTCTTCTCATTCCCAGCCTCCAGGAACCGAAGATGATCACTTGGTCCCACGCTGTTATGTGAAGTGCAACGCACGTCATCGAAAAACTGTTTGTAGGACAAAAGAGCAGCTTTGCCTGGTAAGGAAAGTAAAAGGCGAGAATATGCGCTCACATGACAGTGTTGTATGAAGGCACAACACATGTGGACACGTGTAGCTGCTGCTGTGGCCCAGTGGCTGGAGGAGAAAAACTTCTTCAAGATGTTTCATGGTAGAGGAGGACGATATGACATTGAATGGGCTGCACTGCGAAAAATGAGAAGCCTTTTGTTCTCCAAAATGGTTCTTTATTGTATCAACGTGTTTTGGCACCGGACTAGTGCCTTTCTCAAGGTAAAAATTCCAGTATCATTGACACTAATAGCGTCTTGTGCCACAGTTGTGCCCTCATTGTGGGGACTAGTGAAGGAGCAAAACAAGAAGAAGGTGGTGAGGAACTATTTGAGAAAGGAGTTGATGGGACACTTATGGAGAGGACTGAGGAGAGGGGAGTAAAATGATTGATTGTTTTTTAACCCCTCAAGGTACTTCACCATTTTACTAGATTTGTGCAAATCAAGTCCCAATTAGAATCTTAAATTTGTAGCAACTGTCAGAATCAATTAGTGACCACCCCTCTATTGATTATCCCAATTAGGACCTCATTGATAGTGCCCATTTTTGGATTCAACTCATCTGTCTCCTATCTTTCCTTCCTTGTTTTTTTTTTTTTGCAGATGTACATCCGCTTGATAACCATAAAGATTTTTGCTAAAGTGAAAAAAACACACGAAGCAATATAATTGCAACATCAATGATGCGCTAATATAATGATTAAAATTTGCTGTGAATATAGGCAAGTATTATTAACATACAACATAGTTTAATAAGTTTCACCACAATTTTCACCTCTAGTTAAATTGTATTCATTACAGTGTGAAGAGTAATACCCTGACAAGGTCTGTTCCTGACGAAAAAATACTAATAAAGATGTCAATTTTACATTCTGGTTAATGTCTTAATGTCTAATTATATAACTTGAATTATTATATTTATAATCTGAAGTGTCAGCTAATTGGTCATGTAGCACATCAACTTTAAATATTAAAAGTAGATTATGGTAATGGATGGGATTTGCTTTATAAACAGTCGGAAAGTTTACACATTACACAGCTTAGTTAATTACAAAGTTAATTCTTGCTTTATACTATAGCTTAAGGTTCAATGTTTATTAGAGTAGATTGAAAATTGTAATTTACACTGGCAAAGGTGCAAGACATTTAGATATAAAAACTATAGGTATTATAGAAGTGCAATAAAACATGTAAATTCTGAATTTTATAGAGGTTGTCATTAGATTGTGAGCCTCATTTGGACAGGAACTAGTGTGGGCGATGACCATCACTGTACACTATGGAATATGTTGGGTCTATATAGTGTCATGCAGTGAGGGGTATAGTGCTAGATGGGAGATATATTCCTTACAGCAAGTGCCTCTCGCACTGGTGAACATCGGGGAACGAAGTCAAGCCCTGACCTGGATGCTCACCAAAAAACTAATACCTTTATTAAACCGTTTAAAACAAAGTCTGTGTTTGTCTGCTTTTGCTTTATTTTAAACAGTTTTATAAAACAGAAATTTTAAAGGTATTAGTTTTTGGTTAACGTTTCTCCTTATGGAGAGTGACATACCATCTGGCTTGTCAAGGTAAGGAGGCTTATTCGCTGTGCAATGCTCCTCTGGGAAATTAAATATGCAAATTGCCTCTTCTGAGAAAAAGAGGAGTTAACTCTATAGCGCCACCTGTTGGAAGTAGCGATCCTACAAGTCACAATCAACCCTTAACGAGTCGTGGAATATGACTTAGGACAAAACCCAAATCAGTATCTCAATTCGCAGACACGGTGTTTCGGGCTGTTGGCCCTCGTCAGTGCGAAGCATGAGAACATATTTAATTTCCCAGAGGAGCATTGCACGGCAAATAAACCTCCTTACCTTGACAAGCCAGATGGTATGTCACTCTCCATAAGGAGAAACGTTACCCCTTAGACCCCAGTCCAGAGCCTCTCACCTAGCCAAATTAGTTCTCATACTTCGCACTGACGAGGGCCAACAGCCCGAAACACCATGTCTGCGAATTGAGATACTGATTTGGCTTTTATCCTAAGTCATATTGCACAACTCGTTAAAGGGTTGATTGTGACTTGTAGGATCGCTACTTCCAACAGGTGGCGCTATAGAGTTAAGTCCTCTTTTTCTCAGAAGAGGCAATTTGCATAGTTTTTGGTTAGCACACTTAGAAACTTTAGGCTAAGTGCACACGTCGCAGAATTGCCACGGAAATTTCAGTGGCAATTCTGCAACTTCTGCCGTGGGTATATCGCATGCGGAATTGGTATGCATATTCCTAGCATTTTGCAAGCATAACTAGCTTGCAGAATGCCAGCGTTTTCCAAGCGATCTGTAGCATCGCTTGGAAAACTGATTGACAGGTTGGTCACGCTTGTCAAACATAGTGTTTGACAAGTGTGACCAACTTTTTACTAATGATGCTGCCTATGCAGCATCAGTAGTAAAAATATATAATGTTAAAAATAATAAAAAAATAAAAAAAATGGTTATACTCACCTTCTGATGGCCCCAGATCTCCTCAGCGATGCATGCGGCGGCTTCCGTTCCTATAGATGCTTTGTGTTCAGGACCTGCTATGATGTCACAGTCACATGACCGCAACATCATCGCAGGTCCTTCACACAAAGCATCCCTGGGAATGGAAGCGGCCGCCTGCACCACTGAGAGGCGGGAAGGCTCCGGGGGCCATCAGAAAGTGAGTATATCACTATTTTTTATTTTAATTCTTTTTTTTACCAATTATATGGTGCCCAGTCCATGGAGGAGAGTCTCCTCTCCTCCACCCTGGGTACCAACCGCACATGATCTGCTTACTTCCCGCATGGTGGGCATAGCCCCATGCGGGAAGTAAGCGGATCAATGCATTCCTAGGTGTGCGGAATCCCCACGATTCTGCAAATTTAATGAACATGCTGCGTTTTTTTCTTGAAAGCGTTTCTGCTCAGGAAAATAACGCAGCATGTGCACACAAAATGCGGATTGCATTCTATTAAATAGGATGCTTAATGTGAGCGTTTTTTTCGCTGTTTTATAGCGTTTTTATAGCAAAAAAACGAGAAAAAAAAGCGACGTGTGCTCACAGCCTTACAGTTATGTGATTTGTGGTAAATTTATTTGACACAAATCAAATTTCAGCGGAAGAGTCGTCAAAGCCGTCAAACTTGAATTTCTAAAAAAACATATTGTTTACAATCTTTGTGTATTTTGGTCGAGAAGCTATATTTCCTGACAAAACTGTTGGATCACCACTATTGCCAGCCAGGAAGAGATTTATTAACCTAATTATGAGTACACAAATCCATAGTCAATGAATGGTGCAGTCAGAGGTGTATCAGCCTAGGCATGTGATTCGGCAGGGGGACACAGTCTGGCTTCCTAATGCAGCAGTCTGAAGTGTCTCCCTGGCTGCGGCATGCTGCTGCCCCTTGGGCTGGGAGTCAGCAGTTCTCTGAGCCAGCTGTAAAGCTGACATCCGGCTCAGAGAAGCTGCAGCGCACCGGCTCCTAGTGATCAATTGTACTCGCGTCTTTCAGACACAAGTACAATTAAAGCTCTAGCCGGAAGGTCAGAGTGATGTCAGCAGGTCATGTGATCAAGCTGCAGGCATCACTCACCAGCACAGAGAGCATTGTTGGCAAGTGCTCCACATTAGTGGAGCTGAAGACACCGAAGATGGAAGGGGGGTATTTTCTGTGTTTGTGTGCGTTATTTACTGCCTGGGGGTATTTACTGCCTGGGGAGTATTTACTGCGTGTGTGGGTGTATTTACTATGTGGGCGAGGTACTTACCATGTGAGGGATAGGTGAGGGAACAATATGGGGAGCAGGAGAAATTTGAATACACAATATAAGAGGGAAGGGGTGAGAAGGCGGGCATGTGTGGGGGGTGGGTGCAGACACAGTATGGTGAGTGGGGGTATGGGTACGGACACAGTATAAGGAGCGAGGGGAAAATGTATGTGGACACAGTATGGGGAGCGAGAGTGATGGGATGGGTGCGGACATAGTATGGGGAGTCAGTGGGATGTGTGAGGACGCAGAATGGAAATAGAGAGGGTAAATGTATGAGGATGGAGGGGGAAATGTGTGAGGAGATTATTGAAGGGAATAATGCGAGAAGACAGCATGGGGAAGAAAAGTGTGAGTTGGCACTGAATAGAGACTGAGTAGTGTGGGGGGTAGCATGGGTGAACAGAGTAAGAGCACAGCATACCAAGGAGGGGGAGTGTGGTGAGGGGGCATAGAGACTGGACTCTATAGGGGGAACACAGTGTGAACAGGGGGCCTAATATTGAAAGGAAGGGGCAGTGTGGAGAGCATGTACCTTAAGAGGGACAGTGTGGGGATCATATTTTGTGCAGGGAATATACTGAGGGGCAATTATTTATTCAGGGGCTCATCATAGGGCAGATTTTTTTTCTTTGCAGGAGCACTATAATGACACTGCTATCTTTAAGAGCAACATGTGGGGATGTGCTGCAGAAGACCAGAGAAGGTGGAAGTCTGCAGAGATGGAATGTAGATGAGAAAAGTCATCATGGCATCTGGACAAGATGAAGGAGGGAAGAAAGAGAACAACTTCAGAGTCAACATAATCTATCAGGTATCTGGTTTCAAATTTTTTTTTGTGATACTGACTAACTCTTAGATCTTTATTTATGCTAAGATCATTAAAGGAGTTGTCCAAATTTGGGATGAGTCTGCAATCTTTCTATGTGACTGCAGACTTCTGAAGTCTCACAGTGCGTACTGCACTCTGTTAGGATTCTCTCGTACCGGCGATTCACATAGTTGTGGTTACATGCAGACTAGACATGTGCGACCACACTCAATGAAAATTAAGTGAGTGAGGCCGGACACATCTAGTCGAAATGTGGCCAGAAATATAAAAATCGCACACTTGTGCAAGGGAGACTCCTAAAAGTGTGCAGTGCATGCGCTGTGAGAATTCACAAGCTTGCACCCACCTATACTGACTGAAGACTTTAATCTCAAACCTGGACTAGCCATTTAATTATTAAATTAAGCCCTGTAGCCAATACTAACAGCGTGCAATATACTCAATGTCAGGATTCAGCTCTTCTTGCTGGTTCCAGCAGTCATTACATGGCCAATACACTCATATGCGATTTTCATTCTTATAGTCATGTGACATCAAGTTTTTCTTCCTGCTTCTTTCAGTTTTTCACTGAACATTGAACTAGGGTGAGCAGCTCATCAGCATGTGACTAAGTGCACAAATCGCATATGTGCTTGGGGGAAAGGGGGGGAGTTTCCAAACTGAATTCTTGCCCCGGGTGCCAGAAATCCTAGATACACCTCTGGGAGCAGTAATGTGGCCACTTCTCAATTATAACAAGGCATTTCAAAATCCCTTTTTCGAATTGGTTGAGGATTGCATTTGGGGTCCTTTGGATAGGTAGTAAGTAGTTAAAATGGGAAATTTTTAAGGATTGCTTTGCAGTCCACTTCATTTGAACCAGACACAGCCATTGGTGGAGAATTTTGTTATGGCTGAAAGAAGCTAAAGAGTATAACTAGCCCGAACTGGTGCTGTAGTTCCTGTTGTCAAGACACAGACAAGGATCTCAAAGGTGATTTGGAAATCATCTTTAAAATTGTCTTCCTTAGTATTGCAGATAAAACCTTACTATGGCATGCATCTTCTGAATTTTTTCACATTTTGAAACGTAATTGTCTATATAAAATAATTTCGAAAGTGTATTTCTTACCTTGTCACAACATTCTTCACTTGCTCTGTTTATTAAAATTCTTGGACTGAATTGGCATGGTTGAAGAATGATATTATATCCTAGCTCTATATGAAATAAACTCTGGAAGCTGAAAAGTAATGTTCTTGAAGATCTTAAAAGACGTGTAGAAGAGTAAGTTGCAATCAAACAATGAAACTTGACACTTCTGAAAAAAACAATGATAAAGCATGTATGAGACCATACTGCCTTCGGCATTGCAGACTTAACCAACAATTACAGGACTGATTTCTGCCATCAATTGTGTGGTGTACTGAAGTGTCCAAAAGGCTTGACAAGCTCAGATACATTTTCATGCTTAAAATATTGACACTGAACTATATACCAAAAAATGAACATAATGATAACGATAGTAATAATAAGCGTATCAAAATATGTTATTTTTCTACTCCCACCTATCATATTGGTGTCTTTTCATTTTGAAAAGGGGACTTTGGAGTAATGAGCAGTAATAATTATGTAAAACACTTACTACTGCTTCTTCACTGCCATTTAGACAAATTTCAAGCTGAGACACAAACAAACACCAGATTCTTCCCACACACAGACAATACTGAGGCAATTCAGCTACCTTAAATAGGCTGTTCAAAACCCTCAAGGTGGAGTTATGGGAACAGCCAGTCCCACCCAGCTCTTCTGACTGCTATTAAAACCCGGACCTAAAAATTCAGGTCCATTAAAACCCCTCTCAGCACTATCTTTGCTGCAGAATGCTTTTTCGTGCTCCACATCACTGAGGCTAACTAGCTGCCAACTTAATATATATATATGTATATATATACACACACACACACACACACAGTGGCTTGCAAAGGTATTCACCCCTTGGCTGTTTACCTATTTTGTTATACTATAACCTGCATTTAAATATTTTTTTAATCCCATTTTTGTGTAATGCATCAGTACTAAATTGTCTAAGTTAGTGAACTGAGAAAAATCTAGGCATAAATTAAATTTAAGGGAGCAAGTAACTAAAAATTGGCATGTGCATATGTATTCACCACTTTTTTGATGAAGCCCCTAAAAATTTGTGATGCAAGCAATTTCCTTCATAAATCACATGCTTAGTGAAAGGAAGTCCACCTGTGTGCAATCTAAGTGTCACATGGTCTGTCAGCATATACACACCTTTTTTGAAAGGCAATAGAGGCTGCAACACCACTAAGCAAACACCATGAAGACTGTTGTGAATTCCGTTCTTGGGCTCCCTCCGGTGGTTGTAAGTAGCACTTTTGTGAGTTCTGCTCTTGGGCTCCCTCCGGTGGTTTTGAGTGGTATGGCTGCTTCTTGGATTTAGCATCAGCAGCTGCTTCCACTGATCGTCTTTCTGGCTCGGCTATTTTAGTCTGGCCTTATCCCTCAATCAATGCCAGTTGTCAATTGTGCCTTCTTGGAGTCACGGCTCTTTTGGATTTCCCTGACACTATGACCTGTTCAGCAAAGATAAGTCCTTGCTTGTCCTTTTGCAGTCCTCTTGTTGTGGACTTTATTGTTCAGCACATTCTATGTTTTGCTCATTTGTCCAGCTTATCAGTATGGATCTATTCAGCTAAGCTGGAAGCTCTGGGCAGCAGATTTTGCCCTCCACACCTTTAGTCAGGTGTGGAGATTTTTGCATTTCTCTGCCGTGGACTTTTTCTAGTTTTTATTACGGACCGCACAGTGTTCTATCCTGTACTATCTATCTAGCTAGTAGTGGCCTCCTTTGCTAAATCTTGTTTCATTCTATGTATGTCATTTCCTTTTCCACTCACAGTCATTATTTGTGGGGGCTGTCTATCCTTTGGGGATTTTCTCTGAGGCAAGATAGCTTTCCTGTTTCTATCTTTAGGGGTAGTTAGTTCTCCGGCTGTGACGAGGTGTCCAGGGAGTGACAGGAACATCCCACAGCTACTGCTAGTGTTGTGTTAAGATCAGGAACTGCGGTCTGTATAGCTACCACCTGCTCAGAGCTAGTCGCATGTCGTCCTAAATCACCAGTCCATAACAGAAGACCAAGGAGATCGACAAACAAGTCAGGAATAAAGTTGTTGAGATGTACAAGTCAGGATTGAGTTACAAAAAAATCTCAATGTCTGATGATCTTCTAGAGCACCATCAAAACCATTATCATCAAATGGAAAGAACATGGCACCACAACAAACCTGCAAAGAAAGGGCCCTCACAAAAACTTTCAGTCAGAGCAAGGAAGACATTAATCAAAGAGGCAGCACAGAGACCAAAACTAGCCCTGAAGAAACTGCAGAGTTCCCAAGTAGAGACTGGAGTATCTATCCATATGACCACAATAAGCCGTACACTCCATAGAGGTGGCCTTGATGGAAGAATGGGAAGAAAAAAACTTTTACTTAAACAAAAAATTTGGAAGTCATATTTTCAGCTTGCCAAAAGACATATAGGAGACTCCCCAAATGTATAGAGGAAGGTGATGTAGTCAGATAAGACCAAAATTGAACTTTTTGCCCACCAAGGTAAACGCTATGTCTGGCGCCAAGACAACAGAGCTTATTACCCCAAGAATACCATCCCCACAATGAAACATGATGCAAAGTACAGGGATATTCTTGAGCAAAACCTGTTTCATTCTGTCACTGATTTGAGACTGAGATGGAGGTTCACCTTCCAAGAAGACGATGACCCAGAGCATACTGCTAAAGCAACACTTGAGTGGTTTACGGGGAAACGTATAATTGTTTTGGAGTGGCCTAGTCAAAATCCAAACCTTAATCCAATTGATAATCTGTGGTCAGACTTGCAGATTGCTGTTCACCAAAAGAAACCATCTAATTTGAGGAAGCTGGAGCAGTTTTACTTTGAGGGATGGACAGAAATCCCAGTGGAAAGATGTGGAAAGCTTATAGAGACTTTTCCAAAGCGACTTGCAGCTTTAATTGCCGTAAAAGGAGGCTCTACAAAGTACTGACTTTAGGAGTGAAGAATAGTTATGCACACTAAAGTTTTTAGTAATTTTGTCCTGTTGGTTGTTTGCTTCACAATTAGAAAGAAAACAAATATTCATAGTTGTAGGCATGTTCTTTACATGGGCTGATGCAAACCCTAAAAACAAAACTGTGAAATTCCAGGTTGTGAGGCAGCAAAACACAAAAAACTTAAAACTTTGCATGAACATTCTGTCACTGTATTTTTTTCCTCTTCTGGTACAAAATGCAAACCATTTGCTGCTACGTCACATGGGGTTTAATAGACGCTATGATTCATACATCTTGCGCATGGCAATGCACTAAGAAAGGTTAATTTTGCATTAAATATAAGGAGGCAACTCCATGGGTGCTGTCACGCTGACATGGTGTGATGGGAACTTTAATGCTGCTCAGCTGGAATCCTTGTTATATTTTTTTTATATGTTAGAAAATGTCTACTTAGAATTGATCAAACCTCCGTTTCTGAAACATATATGCCAACACCTTCACCACACACTATAAACTAGGCTCTCAGAAGACAATAATGATGCTTATCAGTCACTCGCCTTGAGTTTCCTCGTGAAAAATTAAAAAAAAAAAAAAAATTCTCCTGCTTGTATGAGGTTGGAGCTCTTAAAACATAGATCTTTTTGTTGTGCTGATAATTCACTCACGGCGTGAGATTGATGACTATGTGAAGTCCATAAAAGATGTTACCACTATATTTTCTCCTTATGATTTATTTTATCATGTTGTCAAGCTTTGCAGAAAACAGGAAACAAATCAATGGATGTCACGCTTAAATATTAAAGAAGGCTGTAACACACATTTCTATTCAAATGCTTTATTCAATCTTGTAGCTCGGAGAGAGTGATGGCAAGACAGCTTTTATTTCAATCACATTTTGAAAAATTAATTTTGTAATAATGTTGAACTGCCAATGACCAAAGGTGTCTAACCTTATTTGTATATGCAGACGTTCCCAGGCTTGATTTCTTTAGGAGCGTGCAGGATGGAGAGACATTGAAATTGAAAAGAACATAACTTTTACGCGGAACGGCTGAATCAGTTAAAACCTTTCAGAATTAATGGCAGGCAGACAGCTAAAAAAAGGCGAAAAAACACCATGACGTGTACTACTTAATGAAAAATCAAACGGAATCGAAACAATCAAATTTAACATCTTTCCTGTGAATGTTATGTGCCGGTGGCAATGGTAACATTTTACGTCAACATAAAAATTGAAATGCTTTGTGTTATTTTTTTCTGTTGTTGCGCCTGTAGTAAGCTATCCGGCAAGTTTTATACATCTACGCTGGTGCTTGTCAACTAAAGTATATCCTGCCTTTTACCACTAGATATTCTTCTTTTGGTTAAGTCTAATCAATTTTACAAGGTTTAAAGAATTTTCATTAAAAATTACATTGGATTTTCTGTAAATATATTGAAAATGCTCTTGAACTTGTTCATCCTAAACTCTCCTACAGTTGCTGTCAGTAAATAGAATTCTACAAGGGGCTCTAGGAAACTTTGTAATATAACTTATCAGTGAAATATGCTTCTTTCTCGTTTCTCCACTTATCTCATATCCTGTGCTTATGCCCATGTTCCTCTTCAATGACCACATTTTTTATTTGACCATGTTTCTGTGGTGTGACCACATTCCCATGCTGTCTGTCACCATGTCCCTCCCTGTGCTATGACCATGTTTCTGTGCTGTGATAACATTACTGTACTGTCACCCTGTTCCTGCGCTGTGACCATGTTTCTGTGCTGTGACCATGTTTCTGTGCTATGACCATGTTTCTGTGCTGTGACCATGTTTCTGTGCTGTGATAACATTACTGTACTGTCACCCTGTTCCTGCGCTGTGACCATGTTTCTGTGCTGTGACCATGTTTCTGTGCTATGACCATGTTTCTGTGCTGTGATAACATTACTGTACTGTCACCCTGTTCCTGCGCTGTGACCATGTTTCTGTGCTGTGACCATGTTTCTGTGCTGTGACCATGTCCCAGTGCTATGACCATGTTTCTGTGCTGTGATAACATTACTGTACTGTCACCCTGTTCCTGTGCTGTGACCATGTTTCTGTGCTGTGACCATGTTTCTGTGCTATGACCATGTTTCTGTGCTGTGATAACATTACTGTACTGTCACCCTGTTCCTGCGCTGTGACCATGTTTCTGTGCTGTGACCATGTTTCTGTGCTGTGACCATGTCCCAGTGCTATGACCATGTTTCTGTGCTGTGATAACATTACTGTACTGTCACCCTGTTCCTGCGCTGTGACCATGTTTCTGTGCTGTGACCATGATTCTGTGCTTTGACCATGTTTCTGTGCTATGACCATATTTCTGTGCTGTGATAACATTACTGTACTGTCACCCTGTTCCTGCGCTGTGACCATGTTTCTGTGCTGTGACCATGTTTCTGTGCTGTGACCATGTCCCAGTGCTATGACCATGTTTCTGTGCTGTGATAACATTACTGTACTGTCACCCTGTTCCTGCGCTGTGACCATGTTTCTGTGCTGTGACCATGATTCTGTGCTTTGACCATGTTTCTGTGCTATGACCATATTTCTGTGCTGTGATAACATTACTGTACTGTCACCCTGTTCCTGCGCTGTGACCATGTTACTGTGCTGTGACCATGTTTCTGTGCTGTGACCATGTTTCTGTGCTGTGACCATGTTTCTGTGCTATGACCATGTTTCTGTGCTGTGATAACATTACTTTACTGTGACCCTGTTTCTGTGCTGTGACCACATTCCTGTCCTGTGACTATGTTCCTATTTATTGACCAACTTCCTGTTTTTTTACCACATTCCTGTGCTATGACCATGTTCCTGTGCTGTGAAGCTGTTCCTGTGCTAAGACATGTTCCTTTCCTGTGACCATTCTCCTCTGTAATTACAACATTCCTCTTTATTGACCACATTCCTGTGATATGACCGTGCTCCTGTGCTGTGAAGCTGTTCCTATGCTAAGATGTGTTCCTTTCCTGTGACCATGCTCCTGTGTAATTACCACATTCCTCTTTATTGACCACATTCCGGTGATATGACCTTGTTCCTGTGCTGTAAAGCTGTTCTTGTGCTAAGACGTGTTCCTTTGCTGTGACCATGCTCCTGTGTAGTCAGCACATTCCTCTTTATTGACCATGTTCCTCTGCTATTATCACATTCCTGTACTGTGACCTTATTCTTGTGTTATTACTGTGTTCCTGTGCTGTGACCAAGTTCCTGTGTAGTCATATTCCTATTTATTGACAATGTTCCTGTGCTATGATTGTGTTTCTATGCTGTGATTATGTTCCTTTGCTGTGACCATGTTCTAGTGCAATGACCATTTTCCTGTGCCGTGACCACATTCTTGTGATGTGAACTAGTGATGAGCGAATAACGTTGTTGCGCGGGTCTGCCCGAGCATGCTCGGGTGATCTCCGAGTATTTGTTAGTGCTCGGAGATTTAGTTTTCATCGCCTCAGCTGCAAGTTTTACTGCTGCTGGACAGCCTGAATACATGTGGGAATTCCCTAACAAACAGGTATTACTCACATGTATTCAGCCTGTCTAGCCACCGTAAATCATGCAGCTGAGGTGACGAAAACTAAATCTCCGAGCACTAAGGCCTCTTTCACACTTCCGTCTTTGAGCTTCCATCACAATCCGTCAATTTTTGAAAAAACAGGATCCAGCAAATTTTTCTGCTGGATCCTGTTTTTTCCCATAGACTTCTATTAGCGACGGATTGTGACGGATGGCCATCCATTTCATCCGTCGTGCAATGGATCCATTGGAAAACTGCTGTCCGTCGGGAGGAGAAAACGTTCAGAGGAACGTTTTTTCTGCACGTCGGAAAATCGCTCAGCGATGGGTCCTGCACTGCCCGTCATTGGCTATAATGGAAGCCTATGGGCGCAGGATCCGTCACTGACTTGACTGGGCAGGAATCCAGCGACGGGTTCTGTTTTTTTAAACTGAGCATACCCGGAAGAATTTCCCATCAAGGAAATTCTCTCTCGCTTGCTCTCTCTCTTTTTACTATTGATGCTGCCTATGCAGCATCAATAGTAACAAGATATAATGTTAAAGATAATAATAAAAATAAAAAATTGCAATATTCTTACCTTCCGGCGTCCCGCGCAGCTTTACCGATGCGCGCGATGCTCCCGGCAGCTAGCGTTCCCATGGATGCATTGCGAAATGACCCAATGATGTTGTGGTCTCGTGAGACCGCAACGTCATCAGAGGTCATTGCATGCAAGGCATTACTGGGAACGCCAGCTGCTGGGAGCATCGCGAGCATCGGTAACGCTGCGCGGGATGCCGGAAGGTAAGAATATTGCGATTTTTTATTTTTTTAATTATTTTGAAACCTGGGTTGTGTGGTGTATGCATTTTTGCAGTGGAAAACCGGTGCAAAGATGCATACACAACAGGTGCACATAGCCTCGATGGGTCCGTCAGAAAAACCTGCCCAGTGCACCCGTTTTTTACAATCTGCACAGGATCCGTCATTTCAACATTTTGATGGATCCTGTGCAGATTGTAAAATCAAAAGTGTGAAAGAAGCCTAACAAATACTCGGAGATCACCCGAGCAACAATGCTATTCACTCATCACTAATGTGAACACATTCCTGTGCTGTGACCACGTTCCTGTGCTATGACCTCATTTCTGTGCTATGAAAACACTCTTGGGCTATGACCATATTCCTGTGCTATGAACATGATCCTTTGCTGTGATCTTGTTCCTTTGCTTTGACCACATTCCTGTCGTGTAACCTTAAAGTTCTTGGCTTTATCCCCTGCGTGTGTCTACGTTCCTTGTCGCAGCTTCTGATCCATTGCTTGCTTCCATATTCCCGTCTAACATTCTATTATATTTCAGCCCCAAATATTTTTTATGTTTTTCTTCAATAGCAGAGGCACGCTACGGTATAACATCGACCGCATATGGAGCTCTGCCATGAGCTGAAAGACTTTAGATTCCAGTTTTTACTAGGTGAATTATTTTTTTTGTTATTGTTACAGAAGGATAATTTTATACTTTCCTTTATCTTTTGTAATAATCAAATTTGTCCTCATTTGCAAAAAATTAATGCAAGTTTGTGGGTTATATATTTTTATATTCTCTATAACTACAGCATTATCTGCTTGATCTGCGTAGGATTAAAAGAACATTTGCAGGTCATTCTTGAAGTTCAATCGCATTAATCCATAGTGCGCATTTGACCACATTTGCAAAGTTTAGATAACAACTAATCAAGAATGCATCACTTTCCTAAATGGGAATATGAAGAATCCTGATATACTGCTAGAAGTTTATCACAATTAGGCTGTTTTCACCACAGCTTTACTTTGTTTTTGTTTTTTAGTTTTAAGGACATATATCACCTAGAATAAAAAAAAACATAGAAGATTAGGGGGTGGCCATCTTGTCTGAATCACAGCTCTGCTTTACTATCATGGCATGACTTTTATGGTAGAGTATTGTGAGCATTAACTGTGACCTGTGCAGAGGTCATTATGCAGGTAGGGGTAAGAGGAGAGCTGTGACATCACCTATTGTAAATGGTGGATTATGTGTTATCTACTGTATATAGAGGTGTTATCAGTCATTGTACAGGAGGAGGAGGTGAGCTGTGACATCAGCTATTGTGAATGGTGTGTCCTGTGTTATCTACAATATATAGAGGTGTTATCAGTTATTGTACAGGAGGAGGAGGAGGTGAGCTGTGATATCACCTATTGTAAATGGTGGATTCTGTGTTATCTACAGTATAAAGAGGTGTTATCAGTCATTGTACAGGAGGAGGAGGTGAGCTGTGACATCAGCTATTGTGAATGGTGTGTCCTGTGTTATCTACAATATATAGAGGTGTTATCAGTTATTGTACAGGAGGAGGAGGAGGTGAGCTGTGATATCACCTATTGTGAATGGTGGATCCTGTGTTATCTACTGTATATAGAGGTGTTATCAGTCATTGTACAGGAGGAGGAGGTGAGCTGTGACATCACCTATTGTGAATGGTGGATCCTGTGTTATCTACTGTATATAGAGGTGTTATTAGTCATTGTACAGGAGGAGGAGGAGAGCTTTGACATCACCGATTGTAAAAGGTGGATTCTGTGTTATCTACTGTATATAGAGGTGTTATCAGTCATTGTACAGGAGGAGGTGAGCTGTGACATCAGCTATTGTGAATGGTGGGTCCTGTGTTATCTACGATATATAGAGGTGTTATCAGTTATTGTACAGGAGGAGGTGAGCTGTGACATCACCTATTGTGAATGCTGGATTCTGTGTTATCTACTGTATATAGAGGTGTTATCAGTAATTGTACAGGAGGAGGAGGTGAGCTGTGACATCACCTATTGTGAATGGTGGGTCCTGTGTTATCTACGATATATATAGGTGTTATCAGTCATTGTACAGGAGGAGGCGGTGAGCTGTGATATCACCTATTGTGAATGCTGGATTCTGTGTTATCTACTGTATATAGAGGTGTTATCAGTAATTGTACAGGAGGAGGAGGTGAGCTGTGACATCACCTATTGTGAATGGTGGGTCCTGTGTTATCTACAATATATAGAGGTGTTATCAGTTATTGTACAGGAGGAGGAGGTGAGTTGTGATACTGCTAGCAGAGGCAGCTTTGTCTCTGCAACATCGGAGGAGCGCAGGGTCTCTAAAGTTGACCAGATCTATTGATCCCAACAGCTTTAGTGCAGCGCTTGCAAGACCTATAGCAAATAGTTTGCAACCATGTATTGCTTTTCTTGCAAATTGTCTCTTCAGAGAGGAAGAGGTCTTGAACTCTAGTGCCACCAATTGGAAGAAGCATTTCTAAAAGTCAATATCAACTTTAACGATCCTTGCCACATGACTTAGGATAAAAGCCCAACTAGAATCTCAATTTGCAGACACGTGTTTCAGGATGTTGCCCCTCACCAGTGCAAAGCAAGAGATCTGATGTGGTTGTGTGGCTGTATGAGAGGTGTCAGACTGTGTTCTAAGGGGAAACTTTTCTGTTTATAGAAAATGACGTGCCTGACATGCCAAGGTATGGGGACTTTTACGCCATGCAATGGTCCTCTGGTTAATTATATACATATGGAAATTGCCTCTTCTTGACCTCTAGTACCACCTATTGGAAGGAGCAATCCTAAAAGTCAATATCAACCCTTTAATGAGCCTTGCTACATTACTTGGGATAAAAGTCAAAACAAAATCTCAATTTGAAGACCTGTGTTGCTTCTCCTAGAAACTGGCCACCTCCCATAGACTACAAAAGGAAGCTGGTAACCAAGGCAATAAGTTGTGAATAATAGAAGAATTCAAAATCCAAGAGAAGAGAAAAACATTTTAATAACTGATAAATTGCAAAGTTGCTTCTTTTTACAAACATTTTGGAAATTTACCCATTGATGAGATAGGCCTTATTAAAGATATTGACTTTTTTTAATTATTAATTTTGTTTTAATATTATTTAAATCTTTATGTTTAGTACAAAGTAAAAGGAAAAGAAGGAGTTAGGGAGTAAAAAGGTGACCTGATTTTAGCTGGGTTGCTTAGTTGTTTAAAAATGACTTAAGTAGAAGGGATTTGTGCAAAAAAAAGGAGAAAAGTAAACAATAACCATGATGTAAAGTTCACAATTTATAGGTTTAGGTCTCTGCAGCTACATATCCTGGAGGAGAAAAAAAAAACAGCTAGAAAAACAAATTACAGTTGTGGATGCAAGGACTGTGACATGTGTCTGACGGAGCTGACCTCTCTACGTGACCTTGTTCAATATGTTTCCACAGGTAATGCCATAACTCCACGGCCAAGTTTTTAAAGATTTCCTGTTTGACAGGCAAAAGTAAGGAAATGGCTTGTTTCTTTTGAGCTTTACATTGAAGAATCTGAATGATTAGTTTACTGAAACCTGTATAATTTCTAAGAGGTTTCATCACCCAGTCGTGGGCAGATGATGACAATTATTTCTGCTGATAACTGGGATTTCAGCTATGAGTCGGTGAAGTTTGAGCCTTGTGATGTTTTTTTTTGTTGTTGTTGTTGTTGGAGTGCGGATGAGAAACTGATGAATGACCAACTGTGGCAAATTCATAATCCGGAACCCAGTGCAGTTGTATAGGATACTAATAGCATGTGGGGACCTCGAAAGTCCCTGAGCTAATACCTGTCTTCTCTGTCCCGAATTGATGGCATTAAAAAGTTGACTCTTTGCATTCTGCCAATCTAATTTTGGTGCCCCTGCAGCCATATCTGTATCAGTGGCACAAAGGGCACCAATTTTAGCCTGTGGGACAAAGCTGGTAGCATCTGTCATCCAAGCAGGCTGCTGTCTGCCAGGAAGAGGGACATTGCTGGGCATTCATCCCCTTTGGCTAGTTACTACCGGATGGCAATGCCCCCATGCTGTTTTTTTTCCAATATGCTTTAATTTTCCTTCCTCTCCCTGCTCGGCATATGGTTTAACTTTTCTGCTTCTTCACAGGGAACCAAAGCAGAGGATTCATAAACTGCTTTTACTTGTTCCTTTCAGAAAGGTTGCACACAAGGAAGAGTGTCCAAAAATAACATCAGTGTGATAAGTCATTAGTCATTTTTCAGTGTACATATGTTAACCTGACCCGCCGTATGTTAATGCATGCAACATCGGAGTCACATATGGCTGTAATAGAAATCCCAACTGGTACTTCCGTCTGTATGGTGCCTCATTACAGACAAAACTTCCCAGAGCTTCATCATTAACTCTCAGGCAAAGTTCGATTTCCAAATTACTTTACGGGACTGGGGGTCAGAAAGAGGGCAGAAATAAGAGTGAAATTAGAGGTTAAACATGACTTGTAGATGCTGGATGCGGACACAAATTGGTGAAATTAGATAGAAGTAAAATCATAATTTGGATGAATTAACAGCGAATAGCCTGCACAATGTAATCTTTATGGAGAGTGCAAGAATTATTTATTATGATTTGCTTATATAACTCCAACATATGCTGCAGCGCTTGAGAGACACTATCATCACCGTCCCTGTTGGGGTTCACAAACTACATTGCCTATCAGTATGTCTTTGGAGTAGGAGAGGAAACCAAAGAACTCTCATGCAAACTCCTTGCAGATATTTTCTTTGGTAGGATTTGAACCCAGTACCCCAGTGATGCAAAGCAACAGTGAGAACCACTGAGCCACCTTCTGTCGAAATATGTACATATATGCTCTGTATGGCTCCCTCATTCATACCTATCATTATAGGGAAGCTATGTGTTTATTGTTTAAATCATCTTTCTGGTCTACATGCATTTTTTTGCAATTTTTTTCATATCACAATTTTTATTAAAAAAAATTCACCAGGCTCATTATCAGCACAGGCAGAATTACAGTTAATACCACCATACACAGCTGATAACACAGTATTCACCAATGACAATAGACGTTCTCGGCTGACCCTGCTTCTCCTCCCTTCACAATGACCTTTGCACATGCACATTAGATGCTTATTTTTTTTTTAATAATAATTTACATAAACCATAACTGAAATTTTAAGTAAAAAAAATGGAAATTTCAGTGTAATTTATGAAGGAAGCAAGAACTGCCAAAAATGTCATGTAAGAGAGACTCTGATACACCCTGTATTAGACATAAAGGCGGGCCGCATACACATTCTGTTCAAATTGTCATGTAATTCTTTTCATAAAGGTTATGCACTAAGTGCAACATCTTCCAAAAATTACATGCAGGGTCATCCATACAACCTTGAAGGCACCAACTGTAGCACCACATTCAAATATTGTGAGCAAAGTATAGTTGGGGTTTTCCTCCACTCATAAAAGTTCTGCACAGTGCAAAGCTTACCAAAAATAACAAGCAGGGTTATCTATACATCCTTGAAGGCCACAAATGGATGGCCACATTAAAATATTAAGAAATTATATACTTGTAGCAGGGCAATTTTTGTTTTTATTTCAAACCAATGAAATTTCACACAAAGTAGGTTCTATATTATGTGTGACAATAGTAAATTTTGGACCAAAAATATTTTGTGAACTGTACCAGATCAATCGTTTTTTAAAAATGTTAACTTACCGTAATTTTACACAAGGCATGTTAAACTGTATGGATGAATCATTGAACACATATAAAAATATATAGTTTAATATACCAGTTGTCATGATCCAGTCCAGGTTTTGAGTCGTGTCTGCTCTTTTCCTGGACTGATCATGTCAAGGGTTAACTTTGCTCTGCCTCATTCTGGGTTCAGGTTTGCTATTTAGCTCTGCTGCATCCTGTAGGCGGTGTCAGTTATATTTTCTGCCTACGGCATGTGTATCTGGCTCTGGTAGTATCCTGATTAGTCCTGCTGCGCTTTCTGACCTTGCCCATGTCTATTCCTCCTTCACTGCCTGTCCTGTCTTAGTGTTTTCCTGAGTGCTATTGGATTTCCTGGTGTTTGACTTGGCTTTGACTCTGACATGACTTTGCCCCTGGTCCCTGGTACTTCTGCTTTTTATCTGGTATTGACCCTTTGGCTCTCTACTGACTCTGTGCTTGTTTTTCCTTTTGTGCTAGGTTTTTACTTGGCTTGTTTGACTATTCTTCTGCCACCTGGTGGTAGCTTTGCTGCAGCACTGCAGGTCTGCTCTTGCAGACTTGTTGCTATCTTTCCATTCTATTGCCATCTAGTGGAAGTTGCAGTTACCTGCATAGCTGCAGCGTGACATTATAACTGACCATTGACAGTTTTTTTTTTCTCTACTCATCTCTTTATGGATCCGCTTTGCATGCTGGTTTATCAGATGTCTAGCCTGACTCAAATGATGCAGGAGTTTTCTGTTGAACATAGAGCCCTGGCCACTTCTCATCATCAGCTTCAAAACTAGCTTTCTATGACGGTTAGGTCTGTTCAGGGTTCTATTTCCCAATCTGCCTGTAGGCATTCAGACCCCATAAATGTCTAGTTCCACGCTCCTGAACCTACAGTCTGGCTCCCAGATACTTTTTCCGGAGAGAAGGAGAGGTTCCGTATATTCAGGGAGGGTTGTAAGTTACTTTTCTCCCTGAGACCCTGATCATCTGAGGATGAGAGTCAACGGGTGGTGATAATTATTTTGTTGCTCCGGGACGGACCACAGACTTGGGCTTTTTCATTACCTGCTATTGCCCCTGAATGTGTGTCTGTGGATAGATTCTTTGAGGTCTTAGGACTAATTTTTAATGAACCAGATTGGGTCGGGATGATAGAGGACACTATCATGGGTAAACTCACCGCCGAATGTTATTCCTCTGAGTTCAGGCAGTGGGCCACTGAAGTGACCTGGAATGACTCTGCACTTAGATGTCAGTTCAGGAGAGGACTGCTGGATCATCTTAAGGATGCTCTGGCTCTCCATCCACCACCCTGCTCCTTGGAGGTGGCTATGACTCAGGCCATTCGTATGGATCTGAGGTTGCGGGAGAGAGGCATAATGCAACAAGAAACTACTTTACGTCTGGCTAATTCCAATATGGTACCCTATACTGAACCTATGGAGGTAGGGGCCACCAACCTGAGGAGAAGGAGGCGACGACGAGAGAGGAGATTGCATTTTTTCTGTGGGGATCCTGGACATTGGAAAAAGGAATGCTCCTCTTGCCCACCAACTAACAAGCTGCCAAGTCTGGGTGAGGTCACCCAGACTCTCGGGTACCTTTTTCCTCATGTCAAAAGCTATTGTTGGAGGTGGAACTTTGCTATGGGGATTGTCTCACACTCACTTCAGCTTTCGTGGACCGTGGGTCATCCATGAACTTTATTGATTCATGTTTGGTGTCTAAGTGTCAGATAGGGATAGTTATGCTTGAAACGCCAATTCATATAATTGCTATTGATAAGACTCCACTGGTTAAGAACATTGTTAATTTTGTCTCGGAGGATTTCCTTCTCGAGGTGGGTTCCTTGCATCAGGAACGCATCTCATTTTATATTCTGAACAGTCTTCCAGTGGGACTGGTGTTGGGATTCCCCTGGTTATGGTTACATAATCCTGTTATTAACTGGGAATCTCGGGATATTGATAAATGGGGGCCTAATTGTTCTAAAGGTTGTCTTTCTACTGTACTGGTGTCTTCTGTTGATCTGGAAGGTATTCCGGAGTACCTGAAGGATTTTAAGGATGAATTTTATGAAAAAGAAGCTGAGGTTTTACCACCACATCGCTCCTATGATTGCACTATCAATCTCGTTCCGGTTGCTAAATTGCCCAAGTCCCGTCTGTATAATTTTTCTGGCCCGGAACATTCTGCTATGAAGGAATATGTCTTTAAAAGTTTACGTTAAGCACACATCCATCCCTCTGTCTCTCCTGTGGCTGCTGGATTTTTTTCTGTTAAGAAAAAAGATGGTGGTTTACGCCCTTGCCTCGATTTTCGTGAACTTAAGAAGATTACGGTGAGAAATACTTACCCTCTCCCGCTTATCCCTGATCTTTTCAACCAATTATCGGGGATAAGTGGTTTTCCAAGTTAGACCTCAGGGGAGCATATAATCTTATTCGTATTCAGGAGGGGGATGAGTGGGAAATGACATTTCTCACCTATGGGGGTTTGTTTGAAAACCTGGTTATGCCCTTTGGTCTCACCAATGTGCCAGCTGTGTTTCAGGATTTCATTAATAATGTTTTTTCCGACTTCATCGGGCGCTTTGTGGTGATATATTTGGATGACATCCTGGTATTTTCATCTGACAAGGAATCTCACTTGGGTCATCTGTGTGCAGTTCTCTAGAGGCTACTGGAGAATTTGTTGTTCGCTAAACCTGAGAAGTGTGTATTTTTTGTCCAAGAGCTGCCCTTTCTTGGGGTCATTCTGTCTGCTAAAGGGTTTTGCATGGACCCTGAAAAGGTATAGGCCATTGTTGATTGGGTGCAACCCAAAGACCTTAAAGGTCTCCAACTTTTTTGTGGTATGCAAATTATTATTGGAGATTTATTAACCCCTTCCCGACCTTTGACGCCACGTAGGCGTCATGAAAACCCGTGCCAATCCGACCTATGACGCCTATGTGGCGTCATGGAAAGATCGCATCCCTGCAGATCGGGTGAAAGGGTTAACTCCTATTTTACCCGATCTGCAGGGAGAGGGGGAGTGGTACTTCAGCCCAGGGGGGTGGCTTCACCCCCCCGTGGCTACGATCGCTCTGATTGGCTGTTGAAAGTGAAACTGCCAATCAGAGCGATTTGTAATATTTCACCTAAAAAACTGGTGAAATATTACAATCTAGCCATGGCCGATGCTGCAATATCATCGGCCATGGCTGGAAACACTAATGTGACCCCCCCACACCCCACCGATCGCCCCCCCAGTGCTCCGTTATAGGGTCCGGTCCCCTCCGTCCGCCTGCCGGCTCCCCCGTCCTGCTGTCCGCTCCCCCGTCCTCCTGCCCGCTCCCCCCCTGCTCCTATGTCACCCCCCCGTGCTCCGACGCCCCCCTCGTGCCCCGATCTCCCCCCCCTTATACTTACCGAGGCTCCCGGTCCCCGTCCGCCTCCATCATGGGCGCCGCCATCTTCCAAAATGGCGGGCGCATGCTCAGTGCGCCCGCCGGCCGGCAGATTCATTAGAGGTACATTTTGATCGCTGTGGTAGGTTCTATCACAGCGATCAAAATAAAAAAATAATAAATAAACCCCCCCCCTTTATCACCCCCATAGGTAGTGACAATAATAAAATAAAGAAAATATTTTTTTTTCTTTTTCCACTAGGGTTAGGGTTAGAACTAGGGTTAGAACTAGGGGTAGGGTTAGGGGTAGGGTTAGGGTTACGGGTAGGGTTAGGGTTAGGGGTAGGGTTATGGCATGTGCACACAGAGCGGATCGGCCGCGGATCCGCAGCGGACCGGCCGCGGATCCGCAGCGGATCGGCCGCGGATCCGCAGCGGATCGGCAGCGGATCCGCAGCGGATCGGCAGCGGATCCGCAGCGGATCGGCCGCGGATCCGCAGCGGATGGGCCGCGGATCCGCAGCGGATGGGCCGCGGATCCGCAGCGGATCGGCAGCGGATCCGCAGCGGATCGGCAGCGGATCCGCAGCGGATCGGCCGCGGATCCGCAGCGGATTGGCCGCGGATCCGCAGCGGATTGGCCGCGGATTGGCAGCGGATCCGCAGCGGATTGGCCGCGGATCCGCAGCGGATTGGCCGCGGATCCGCAGCGGATTGGCCGCGGATTGGCAGCGGATCCGCAGCGGATTGGCCGCTGCGAATTCGAAGCAGTTTTCCATCAGGTTTACAGTACCATGTACACCTAAGGAAAACCAAATCCGCTGTGCCCATGGTGCGGAAAATTCCGTGCAGAAACGCTGCGTTGTATTTTCCGCAGCATGTCAATTCTTTGTGCGGATTCCGCAGCGTTTTACACCTGTTCCTCAATAGGAATCCGCAGGTGAAATCTGCACAAAAAAACCACTGGAAATCTGCTGTAAATCCGCAGGTAAAACGCAGTGCCTTTTACCTGCAGATTTTTCAAAAATCGTGCAGAAAAATCTCACACGAATCCGCAACGTGGGCACATAGCCTTAGGGTTAGGGTTGGAATCAGAGTTAGGGTTGGAATTAGGGCTAGGGTTTGAAATAGGGTTAAGATTAGGCTTGTGGTTAGGGTTACGGATAGGGTTAGGGGTGTGTTGGGGTTACAGTTGTGGTTAGGGTTGGGATTAGGGTTACGGTTGGGATTAGGGTTAGGATTAGGGTTGGAATTAGGGTTACGGGTGTGTTGCGGTTAGGGTTGTGGTTAGGGGTGTGTTGGGGTTAAGGTTGTGATTAGGGTTATGGCTACAGTTGGGATTAGGATTAGGGGTGTGTTGGGGTTAGTGTTGAAGTTAGAATTGAGGGGTTTCCACTGTTTAGGCACATCAGGGGTCTCCAAACGCAACATGGCGCCACCATTGATTCCAGCCAATCTTGCGTTCAAAAAGTCAAATGGTGCTCCCGCCCTTCCAAGCCCCGACGTGCGCCCAAACAGTGGTTTACCCCCACATTTGGGGTACCAGCGTACTCAGGACAAACTGGGCAACAACTGTTGGGGTCTAATTTCTCCTGTTACCCTTGCAAAAATAAAAAATTACTTGCTAAAACATAATTTTTGAGGAAAGAACAATTATTTTTTATTTTCACGGCTCTGCGTTATAAACTTCTGTGAAGCACTTGGGGGTTGAAAGTGATCACCACACATCTAGATAAGTTCCTTCGGGGGTCTAGTTTCCAAAATGGGGTCACTTGTGGGGTGTTTCTACTGGTTAGGCACATCAGGGGCTCTGCAAATGCAATGTGACGCCCGCAGACCATTCCATCAAAGTCTGCATTTCAAATGTCACTACTTCCCTTCTGAGCCCTGACGTGTGCCCAAACAGTGGTTTACCCCCACATATGGGGTATCAGCGTACTCACAACAAACTGGGCAACAAATATTGGGGTCCAAATTCTCCTGTTACCCTTATGAAAATAAAAAATTGCTTGCTAAAACATCTTTTTTGAGGAAAGAAAAATGATTTTTTATTTTCACGGCTCTGCGTTGTAAACTTCTGTGAAGCACTTGGGGGTTGAACGTGCTCACCACACATCTAGATAAGTTCCTTGGGGGGTCTAGTTTCCAAAATGGGGTCACTTGTGGGGGGTTTCTACTGTTTAGGCATATCAGGGGCTCTGCAAACGTAACATGATGCCCGCAGACCATTCCATCAAAGTCTGCATTCCAAAACGTCACTACTTCCTTTCCGAGCCCCGGCATGTGCCCAAACAGTGGTTTACCCCCACATATGGGGTATCAGCGTACTCAGGAGAAACTGGACAACAACTTTTGGGGTCCAATTTCTCCTGTTACTCTTGCAAAAATAAAAAATTCTGGGCTAAAAAAATATTTTTGAGGAAAGGAAACACATTTATTATTTTCACGGCTCTGCGTTATAAACTTCTGTGAAGCACTTGGGGGTTCAAAGTGCTCACTACACATCTAGATAAGTTCCCTTGGGGGTCTAGTTTCCAAAATGGAGTCAATTGTGGGGAGTTCCTACTGTTTAGGCACATCAGGGGCTCTGCAAACGCAACCTGACGCCCGCAGAGCATTCCATCAAAGTCTGCATTTCAAAACGTCACTACTTCCCTTCCGAACCCCGACGTGTGCCAAAACAGTGGTTTACCCCCACATATGGGGTATCAGCGTACTCAGGAGAAACTGGACAACAACTTTTGGGGTCCAATTTCTCCTGTTACCCTTTGGAAAATAAAAAATTGTGGGCTAAAAAATCATTTTTGAGAAAAGAAAAATTATTTTTTATTTTCATGGCTCTGCGTTATAAACTTCTGTGAAGCACTTGGGGGTTCAAAGTGCTCACCACACATCTAGATTAGTTCCTTGGGAGGTCTAGTTTCCAAAATGGGGTCACTTGTGCGGGAGCTCCAATGTTTAGGCACACAGGGGCTCTCCAAACGCGACATGGTGTCCGCTAATGATTGGAGCTAATTTTCCATTCAAAAAGCCAAATGGCGTGCCTTCCCTTCCGAGCCCTGCCGTGCGCCCAAACAGTGGTTTACCCCCACATATGGGGTATCATCGTACTCAGAACAAACTGGACAACAACATTTGGGGTCCAATTTCTCCTATTACCCTTGGGAAAATAAAAAATTCTGGGCTAAAAATCATTTTTGAGGAAAGAAAAATTATTTTTTTATTTTCACGGCTCTGCGTTATAAACTTCTGTGAAGCACCTGGGGGTTATAAGTGCTCACTATGCATCTAGATAAGTTTCTTGGGGGGTCTAGTTTCCAAAATGGGGTCACTTGTAGGGGAGCTCCAATGTTTAGGCACACAGGGGCTCTCCAAACGCGACATGGTGTCCGCTAACGATTGGAGCTAATTTTCCATTCAAAAAGTCAAATGGCACGCCTCCCCTTCCGAGCCTTGCCGTGCACCCAAACAGTGGTTTACCCCCACATATGAGGTATCGGCATACTCAGGAGAAATTGCCCAACAAATTTTAGGATCCATTTTATCCTGTTGCCCATGTGAAAATGAAAGAATTGAGGCTAAAAGAAATTTTGTGTGAAAAAAAAGTACTTTTTCATTTTTGCGGATCAATTTGTGAAGCACCTGGGGGTTTAAAGTGCTCACTATGCCTCTGGATGAGTTCCTTGGGGGGTCTAGTTTCCAAAATGGGGTCACTTGTGGAGGAGCTCCAATGTTTAGGCACACAGGGGCTTTCCAAACGCGACATGGTGTCCGCTAACGATGGAGATAATTTTCCATTCAAAAAGTCAAATGGCGCTCCTTCCCTTCCGAGCCTTACCATGTGCCCAAACAGTGGTTTACCCCCACATGTGAGGTATTGGTGTACTCAGGAGAAATTGCCCAACAAAATTTAGGATCCATTTTATCATGTTGCCCATGTGAAAATGAAAAAATTGAGGCTAAAATAATTTTTTTGTGAAAAAAAAGTACTTTTTCATTTTTACGGATCAATTTGTGAAGCACCTGGGGGTTTAAAGTGCTCACTATGCTTCTAGATAAGTTCCTTGGGGGGTCTAGTTTCCAAAATGTGGTCACTTGTGGGGGAGCTCCAATGTTTAGGCACACGGGGGCTCTCCAAATGCGACATGGTGTCCGCTAAAGATTGGAGCCAATTTTTCATTCAAAAAGTCAAATGGCGCTCCTTCCCTTCCGAGTTCTGCTGTGCGCCCAAACAGTGGTTTACCCCCACATATGAGACAACAACGTCCCTGGTCCAGTTTCTCCTTTTACCCTTGGGAAAATAAAAAAATTGTTGCTAAAAGATCATTTTTGTGACTAAAAAGTTAAATGTTCATTTTTTACTTCCATGTTGCTTCTGCTGCTGTGAAACACCTGAAGGGTTAATAAACTTCTTGAATGTGGTTTTGAGCACCTTGAGGGGTGCAGTTTTTAGAATGGTGTCACTTTTGGGTATTTTCAGCCATATAGAACCCTCAAAATGACTTCAAATGTGAGGTGGTCCCTAAAAAAAATGGTTTTGTAAATTTTGTTGTAAAAATGAGAAATCACTGGTCAAATTTTAACCCTTATAACTTCCTAGCAAAAAAAAAAATTGTTTCCAAAATTGTGCTGATGTAAAGTAGACATGTGGGAAACGTTATTTATTAACTATTTTGTGTCACATAACTCTCTGGTTTAACAGAATAAAAATTCAAAATGTGAAAATTGCGAAATTTTCAAATTTTTTGCCAAATTTCCGTTTTTTTTCACAAATAAACTCAAAAATTATCGACCTAAATTTACCACTAACATGAAGCCCAATATGTCACGAAAAAACAATCTCAGAATCGCTAGGATCCATTGAAGCGTTCCTGAGTTATTACCTCATAAAGGGACACTGGTCAGAATTGCAAAAAACGGCAAGGTCATTAAGGCCAAAATAGGCTGGGTCATGAAGGGGTTAAAGGGTTTTCTCAGGTGGTCAAGCCTCTCACTGATCTCACTCATAAGGGGGAAGATCTTAAATACTGGTCAGTCTCAGCAGTTACAAAATTTTCTTCTTTAAAAAATATTTTATGTCTGCTTCTGTGTTGGCCCAGCCTGATACGTCTGAACCATTCATTGTTAAAATAGACACATCGGAGGTGGGAGTGGGGGCAGTGTTGTCTCAGGGATCTGCCACTTTGACTAACTTGAGACCATGTGCAAATTTCTCCAAGAAATTTTCTCCTGCTGAGAGAAATTATGATGTCAGAAATCGGGAGTTATTAGCCATAAAACTGGCTTTTGAAGAATGGAGGCACTTTTTGGAGAGGGCTGTTCATGTTCACCTGATTACTGTGATTATGGACCACAAGAACCTATCCTACATTGAATCGGCTATTCGTGAGGCTCAGTCTCTTGCTCCTCCGTCATTGCCTGAAAATAAGCTCTTCGCCCCTGTTCAGTATCGGTTAAAGGGAGTTTCATGTCTCTACTCTCAGTGGGCATCCAGGGGTCTCGGCTACCCAGAGAGCTATGGCTAGACTGTTCTGGTGGTTCTCCATGTCTTCTGACATCGCCAGGTTTGTGTCTGCTTGTGATATGTGTGCCCGTGCTAAAAACTCCCATAACCTAATCTAAGGACAAATGAGTCCAAGATCTATACGGAATTGGCAATGGTACCAATTCCCCTGCCAGCCGGTTATGGGAGCATCTGAAACAAGGGATGCTGGAAGCCTGTGCTAGCATTTCTTCTGTGGTGCTGCTATCAGTCTGTCAAGAGTGGGAGAAGAGAGTTGCATTGATAATCCAACACAATGGTCAGCACTTTAAACACATTTTATAAGTGGTCATAAACTTGTAAATAACTCATGAAAGAATAAACCAAGCACACCATTGTTTTCCTTGTGAAATTCTCAATAAGTTTGATGTGTCACATGATGACAAAATAAAGTGGGATCCAAAATGGCCGACTTCAAAATTGCCACCATGGTCACTACCCATCTTGAAAATACACACAGAGAAAAGTCCTTTAATTGTAGAAATCACTCCCCCAAAATTACCCTCATTTACCCATTGATTACCATAAAAATAAAAGTAATCCATAAGGGTCCTCCGTAAATCCATAATAAGAAGGTCCCACGACGATCCCCAACTTTGCTACTTATGGATGCTGTGGTGAGCAGTGACATCAGTAACCTTAATAATGTCACCACTCGTCACTGCAGCTGGGTTCAATGTGTTCCAGCTGCTGTGGTGAGCTTTCACATTACTTATGTTACTGCTCACCACAACATCTGGATGTAGCAGAGTTTTGCATCGTTGTAGGACCTTCTTATTACGGATTTACGGTGGACCTCTATGGATTACTTTTTTGGTTGATGGCATTACATAGAGGGTATTTGTTTGGGAGTGCTTTTCACAATTAAAATACTTTTTCCTGTGTGTGTTTATTACTTTGACTACAGGTTAGTAATGGGGTGTTTGAGTCACACCTTCCTATTACTAACCCCTGGTCATTACACAGCTGACATCAGCTGAAATATTATCCCTCTTATTAATGCACAAGGGCAATTGATGCACCATTTCTGGGGTGGTTGAGGGCTGGTGCTTTTGATCTGGGAGGGGGCCAATATCCATAGCCAAGTCCCAGCCTGTTAAGATCATGTCGCAGCTGTCTGTTTAGCCTTTGCTGTTTGTTAAAAATAGGGGGGACCCCACTTTATTTTTTTTGTATCCCCCTTTTTAATATCCAGTAAAGGCTAAGCAGACAGCTGTAAGCTAATATTAATAATCTGGGAAGATCCATGGATATTGGCGGCTTCCCAGAATAATAACACCGGCCCTCAGCTATCTGCTTTCCCTCAGCTGGTTATTAAAAATAAGGGGGACCCCACACTACTTTTTCCATTTATTTAATAATTAGATAAAACAAAACCAGAAAACTACACATGTAAAGCACTAATGATATATATATATATATTCTCACTAACATATTTCTATCTATCATCTATGTATCTTTCTCTATCTTTGCACATCTAACAATCAACATCTGTTATTTGCATTATTCATTCTATTCCACTACTTGTGGTGCACAGGGACGGCACACGGATGGTATACATGGACATGTACATGCGTGTGCCACAAGGATGGTGTCACACTGACACACGGATGGCACACAGACACAGACCACAGACCTCACTGGAGAAACCAGTACCGGAATCACCAGGATGTGTGAAGGTGGCCTTATGATGGAATCTGCGATAGTGACTCCAAACTACATGTAAACAAAGCTTAAAAAATGGAAACTAAATGAACATTTATCCATATACATTTATTATTTCATTAACCTCTTACAAATAATTTAGTGCTTTTTCCCATTTTATATTTTTATTATCTCCAAAGATATAGATATTTGACAGAATTAACGATCCAAAAAAACCTGAACTGGTCTCAGCTTCCATATCTCCAGACAGCCTTTCTTTACTTTCCTTCTTTCCCAATGTTCTGTAAATCCTAATTGTTATTAATTTCCAGCAATTAAAAATTGTGACTGTGTGTCAGTTAGTAGTTTGACAAGCATGCACACTGTTGACATCCTTCAAGACATGAAGAGTTAGCTTTTAAACAAGAATCCCCGATATCCCCATCCTTCCCTTTAGAAATTCCATTCGAGAGAGAGAGAAGGAGAGATAAAATCTGTATTTGAACAGTAGCTTATATCAAATACATTCATTAGGTTACATGCTTCACTTGATTAATTATATTTAAAGAAATTGCGGGTACTTTGAATCTTCTTCTTATACATTACTGAATGCCACAGATCCCTAATTTCAAGAAGAAAAGAAGCTGAGGGCATTTTTTCAAACTATTCCGGACAGCCTGCTCCGCTCCCAGAGGGGCTGAATGTATTCAAATGTATCTCCATCAATGAACACAGTAATTATGAATTCAGCACTAATTAGTATATACACTACTTTCCTTGCATATTTGATTTCCACAGTGAGATGGTAATAAGGAAAGTGCCCATTTTTGTCGTATCTCATAAAAATTCCACAATGTTAGAAGGGGGGAAGGGCAGATGGTGAAGAGAGACTGGGGATACATTAAATATGAAAAAACTTTACAGATAATTGGTCTGGTTACTGAGGGTATAAAACAACACTCTTACCTTGCAGTTAACATTCTGCTGGCTTAATATGCCGTTTTCAGGACATACAATTCTTATTTAAAGCAAAAAAAATAAAAAATTGTGGGTTTTTGATAGAGGAGGCTGATTTCTTCTTCCCCATGCTAGCCACTATACTAAGAGCAAGCTGTTGGCAGACTCAATGGGATAATATTAGAACAGGCCTTGGAATAATTATGAATAATTCCATAAACACGTTGTCAACACTTTGTTTGGTGTCTTTTTGTAGTTTCTTCCTATAAAAGAGGAAAAAAATATATAAAAAGCTTTTCATAAGGATTAAGATTCCTTTTTTTACCTTTAATCTTGTATTTTCTTTTATATTTATTTTTGCTTTATTTATTTACATTATTATTTTTTGTTTTTACTTTTGGTAAATTATTTTTGCAAGCCTATACATTTTTTTTTATTTATTTATTTTTTAAACTTCATTGTTTATTCAGGAACCGTAAATGTTGCCTAGTCACAAAGTACAGGCATTTCTTAACAAAAACAAAACTTTCTCGGAGATTTCTCACTCAATCAAGACAACATTACGCCAAAGAGGCCTTTAGAGGAAAAAGCAAAACTGATATTACTTATTGTATGTTACAATAACTATAAATAGCTGGGGTTTTCTATACAAGAAAACAGAAAAAAAATACTCTTCAGAAGTCTGGTCTTTGAAGAATGTGTGTCACACGCCTTGTCTTATTTTACACCCTTTTCCCTATTCATTGTAGCGTTGAACAATACCATCTTCCCTAAAGGAAATCAGTAATAAAACCCCTTGCAGGATATCCTATTTATAATTTTTCCCATTCAGATCCTAATGGGTGAACAAAATACTTTTGGCTGCTTAAACCATTCTTATTAATTTGATTCCAAAATCCGGTGTTCGACTTTTACAATTCCAAAATGTCTTTTTTTTCCCTTTTTCCCCCCCCCTCCACCTCGTATAACTCACTTTTGAACACTTTGGCATTCAATATAAATAACTTGATACAAAATGCCATATAGATTTATTAAAGACCCCATTTGGTTTTATTTAGTTTATCACATTTTTAATTAATAGATTTTTTTTTTCTTTTTTTTTATTGCTGGCATGATCTCATTCCTTTACAATATCGATAAACGGAGGCGCACCTGCTCTATAAAACACACTTTATGTGAAACAGGCTATTCAGAATTTACAACCTGTTCTCTCACCCATTGTTTCAGGGGTTGACACATAGGTGTGTTGTAGCTTTTTTTTTTTTTTTTTTACGCCAACGGAGTCAATTCACTTTGGCAAAATTGTAACTTTTTTTTTTTCACGACTGTTTACAAAATAAAAGGAATCCGTAAAATGATTGTGGCACGTCATTTCAATTAGAACCAAATTTATAAGATCGATTAAATAAGTAAAGGTTCCTTATGTTACTCCCTTCAGATCCCAGGACCTATAGAGCTTTAATAGGAGTTGCAACCTTTTGAAAAACTGCAGTAATTGTCTTAAATGTTCCGGTTAGTTTGTTTGTTTAATGATTTTTAAATATTACAAAAAGCATCTCTTGTGGTGTTTTACATTGTCACAAACCTGTCACTTCACTGATTTAATAGCAGGAGTGAGACAAAATTGTCTAAATTAAATGAAGCATTGAACATAATTATTTAACAAGTAATTGTGAATTAAAAAAAATATGTGTAAAAAAATAAAACTGATGCTCTAGTTTTGTAAACAGTGCTCACAATATGACAAATTAAAAAAAAAGCAAGTCAAAAAGCATTTTGGCCAAATAATTTATCAATTAATGTATTTACAGTTCTTTGCAATTGTAATATGTCCACATGTGTGGTGAAGCTATGGTATATGGTAGTCCCAGGACACTTGCTACCGGGACCTCCATATATCGTAGCTCCACACATCATGTGCCTGTGGGAAGGGGTGTACCCCAGAACCAAGAGGATGAAGCTTAGCAACTGGGGTACTAATGCGTGGTGCTTCCCCTGCAGGTCCCACTAATGGGTTGCTTGTACCCGAGTACCATACTTTAGCGTAGAGATCCACAAAAAGCGGGTGTGAGCAAATTTTAATCAGTTTGATCAAAATGTGCTGACAAAGATAATCTTTGCAGTGGTAGATCACAGTAACATGTTACATATATTCTTTAGAAAAGTGACTAATTGTTAGTCTCCATATTCTGGCACTCACATCCGTATACACTGCTGGTCTCCTGAACTAAGCTTAGATCATATTACATCTCTGCTGTCTAAATTCAGTTTGAGATACTTGGTTCTTGCGACCATAATACTGACATGAAAATGTTTCCGTGTAATTACCATCTGGATCCAGCTTTAGGCTATGTTCACATTGGTAAGCTGGACCCATATTATCAAAGCATGAGAGATCATAACAGATCCTATCAGTGGCGTAACTAGAGCCCCATGGGCCCCAATGCACAATATGGACCTGTGCCTTCCCCATATGTTGGTATATATGTCCCCCAACCTGGGTCCATCCTGGTATATATGTCCCACCCATTCTGGTATATACAGTGGCTACGGAAAGTATTCAGACCCTTTAAATTTTTCACTCTTTGTTTCATTGCAGCCATTTGGTAAATTCAAAAAAGTTCATTTTTTTCACATTAATGTACACTCTGCACCCCATCTTGACTGAAAAAAACAGAAATGTAGAAATTTTTGCAAATGTAATAAAAAAGAAAAGCTGAAATATCACATGGTCATAAGTATTCAGACCCTTTGCTCAGACACTCATTTTGAAGTCACATGCAGTCCATTTCCTTGTGATCCTCCTTGAGATGGTTCTACTCCTTCATTGGAGTCCAGCTGTGTTCAATTAAACTGATAGGACTTGATTTGGAAAGTCACACACCTGTCTATATAAGACCCCACAGCTCGCAGTGCATGTCAGACCAAATGAAAATCATGACGTCAAAGGAACTGGCCAAGGAGCTCAGAGACAGAATTGTGGCAAGGCACAGATCTGGCCAAGGTTACAACAGAATTTCTGCAGTACTCAAGGTTCTTAAGAGCAGAGTGGCCTTCATAATCCTTAAATGGAAGAAGTTTGGGAACACCAGAAGCCTTTCTAGACCTGCCCATCCAGCCAAACTGAGCAATCGTGGTAGAAAAGCCTTGGTAAGAGAGATAAAGAAGAACTCCAAGATCACTGTTGCTAAGCTCCAGAGATGCAGTAGGGAGATGGGACAAAGTTCCACAAAGTTAACTATCACTGCAGCCCTCCACCAGTTGGGCCTTTATGGCAGAGTGGCCTGACGGAAGCCTCTCCTCAGTGCAAGACATTTAAATCCCCCATTTGCTAAAAAACACACGAAGAACTCCCAGACTGTGAGAAATATGATTCTCTGGTCTGATGAGATGAAGATAGACCTTTTTAGTGATAATTCTAAGTGGTGTGTGTGGAGAAAACCAGGCACTGCTCATCATCTGCCTAATACAATCCCAACAATGAAACATGGTGGTGGCAGCATCAGGCTATGGGGGTGTTTTTCCGCTGCAGGGACTGGACGACTGGTTGTCATTCAAGGAAACATGAATGTGGCCAAGTACAGAGATATCCTGGATGAAAACCTCTTCCAGAGTGCTCTGGACCTCAGACTTGGTTGAAGGGTCACCTTCCCACAAATGACCCTAAGCACACAGCTAAAATAACAAAGGAGTAGCTTCAGAACAACTCTGTGACCATTCTTGACTGGCCCAGCCACAGCCCTGACCTAAACCCTCTAGAGAGACCTGAAAATGGCTGTTCACCAACGTTCACCATCCAACCTGACGGAACTGGAGAGGATCTGCAAGGAAGAATGGCAGAAGATCCCCAAATCCTGGTGTGAAAAAATTGTTGCATCATTCCCAAGAAGACACATTGCTGTACTAGCTCAAAAGGGTGCTTCTACTCAATACTGAGCAAAGGGTCTGAATACTTATGACCATGTGATATTTCAGTTTTTCTTTTGTAATAAATTTTCAAAAAATACTACATTTCTGTTTTTTTCAGTCAAGATGGGGTGCAGAGTGTACATTAATGAGAAAAAAATGAATGAGAAAAAAAAATGAACTTTTTTGAATTTACCAAATGGCCGCAATGAAACAAAGAGTGAAAAATTTAAAGAAGTCTGAATTCTTTCAGTACCCACTGTATGTCATCCATCCTGGTATTTATGTCCCCCATTGTGGTATAGACAATGTGTCCCCACATCCTCGTATATATTTCTCCCATCCTGGTATATACTGTATGTTCCCCATCCTATTATATAATTCGACCCATCTTGTTATGTTTCCCATACTAGTTTATATGTCTCCCATCCTGGTACATGCTGTCTGCCCCTCATCCTGGGCTCATCCTGGTGAATATGTCCCCCATTTTACCACTGTTTTTAACCTATAAAAAATAAATGATTATACTCAACTTCCCCCCGTTGCCACGCCATGCGGTGTCCTCTTCTGTACATGGTGAAGAAGACGGCAGCTGATTTTTGTGTGCAAGTGACAGGCAGCGCACAATGTCACTGCCATGCACTGAAAGTGACTAGCACGCCAATGTCAGCTGCCGTTCCCAGCAGGTCTTTGTGATGCAATGCATTGTAGCTGAATGTGAGTCCTCAGACACAAATCCAGCTAAAATATAAGATGGCATCAATGAGCCCCCCGCCAACACGGGTGCAAAGTTGCACCTTTTGTGATTGCGATTGTTATGCCCCTGGATCCTATTAACCTTAATAGGATAAGACAGATTTAATTTTTTTACTGGGTATAACAGTGAAGAAATGATAGTATTTTATTTGGTTCAAGTAAAGCAACTGAAATCAGGTAAAACTGAGGTCAACTAAAGCCTATTTATAGCAATGGAAGGAAGAAAAATTAAATAGGAAGGTAACATTTTTCAATATATTTTTAATAAACTGTTCCATAATCTTTCATCACTCACTGATCGATTGGGAAGTTTTGCAGTATCCAGTCTAAAACTGCTAAAGGAATGCATCTACCAATGATATTTATGGCATATCTGTAAGAAAAGCTTTAAATGTTTTATTGATGTGGCTCCCTTCTGTCACTATTCCTCTGCTCATTAAGGCTACGTTCACATTTGCGGTCGGCGCCGCAGCGTCGGGCGCCGCAGCATCGCCGCATGCATCATGCGCCCCTATATTTAACATGGGGGCGCATGGACATGCGTCGCACTTGCGTTTTGCGCCGCATGCGTCCCTGCGGCGCCCGCGTCCGGGCGCAGAGGACGCAGCAAGTTGCATTTTTGCTGCGTCCAAAATCAATGAAAAAAAGGACGCATGCGGCGCAAAACGCAGCGTTGTGCATGCGTTTTGCTGCGTTTTTGTTTGCGTTGTGCGTTGCGGCGCCGACGCTGCGGTGCACAACGCAAATGTGAACGTAGCCTAAGTGATTGTTTTGCTATCCTATGGAAACTGGGTCATGCTGAGTTATCAGTGTAATGATTGAAAGCTTGGCTCTCCAGTCTGGGACTGGGAGGTGCAGGACTTTCTTCAGGTGCTCTCTGCTCTGGAGATTACCCAAGCTATTTAACTGAGCTGTTTGCCTCTACCTGCCTGATGAAGTTTTGCTTCCTGGTGAGTGTTTTCCTGATTCTGTTATTCTGTGTTCTGATCTTCCACTGCCTAACCCTTGGACCGTGTTCTGATTATCCCTTTGTCTTGTCCTTTTGCTTTCATCTGCTATCTCCTGGTATTTTGATCCCAGACCATGACCTGACTTACGCTTTTGTCTTTTCCCTTGGTTTTCTACATGCTCTCTTGGTACTTACCTTGTAACATCTAACTTCTCTGCCTCACAATCTCCATGAGTAGTGAGTAGAGTCACATTATGGATGGACATATACTTTTTTTTACCTCAGCAGTCAGCAATTAATTCAGTTCGTGCACTCTGTGACCAGGTGACAAATCTGACCAAGATAGTTAAGTATCTGGCCAGGGATCACCAGAGGCTAGAGTCATCACAGTACCAGCTACAGGGTCTGTTTAGTACTTTGTGTGCTTCCCAAAGCTCTCCACTATTGACAGTAGTTATGTCTTCTTGACCTGCTGACATGGATTTGACCTCCCCCGAACCAGATGTGGCACATCTTGACAGATTTTAAATAATTTTTCACTCTACGACCACGGTCTTCTGGGGATGAGTCCCAGTGGGTGGATATAATCATGCCCTCAAACTTGGGCATTCTCTTTGCCCCTTCTAGCTCCAGAACGGTCTTCTTTTGATGCATTTTTTTATTCCTTTGGGATGATTTATGATGAACTTGACAGGACCCAGGTTATGGAGGCTAAGATCATGAACCTGATGCAGCGGGGCCGCTCGGCTGAGGACTATAGTTCAGCGTTCTGGCAATTGTCCTCTGAGGTTCTGTAGAATTATACAGCTCTCAGGTTTCAGTTTTACCGTGGCCTTATGGATACTCTTAAGTAGGGTTGAGCGACTTTTATTTTTATAGGATCGGGTCGGGTTTCACGAAACCCGACTTTCTCAAAAGTCGGGTCGAGTGAAATCGGCCGATCCTATAAAAAAGTCGGGGTCGGGGTCGGCCGGAACACGAAACCCAATGCAGTGCAATGGGATACTATGGTTCCCAGGGTCTGAAGGAGAGGAAACTCTCCTTCAGGCCCTGGGATCCATATTAATGTGTAAAATAAAGAATCAAAATAAAAAATATTGATAAACTCACCCTCGAACGCTCCCTGGTACTAACCGGCAGGCTTCCTTCCTAAGAATGAGCGCGTGAATGACCTGCGGTGACGTCCGAGGGTGAGTATATCAATATTTTTTATTTTGATTCTTTATTTTACACTTAAACATGGATTCCGATTCCCGATATCGCAAACATATCGGAACTCGGTATCGGAATTCTGATACCAGATTCAGAAGATCGCCGACCTCATGGCCGACCCCACACAGGGGTCGGGTCGGGTTTCATGAAACCCGACTTTGCCAAAAGTCGTCGACTTCTGAAAATGGCCGACCCGTTTCGCTCAACCCTACTCTTAAGGATGCTCTGGCTTTGCATAATCCACCCTGTTCTTTAGGGGAGGCCATTTGCATGGATAGTAGAATTCGGGAGACATGTGATGAGCGACAGGGGTTTTTGATCATTCCTCCTATGTCTGTTTACTTACCTGAGATGGAACAGCCAGCTCTCGGGACATGGAGAGGAAACATCAGCGCGATCTTGAACTCTGCCTCTATTGTGGTCACACTAGACATTATCTCAATGACTGCTCGATTCACCCTCAAGCAAACAAGCCATCGGAAAATGCCTAAGCATGGGTGATTATCAAGGAGGTCACCAAGGCTTCCAGGTAGCATTTTACTCCTCAGATAAAGTACTGTTGAATGTGGAACTATGTTTTCAGAACCTGTGGTTATCTGCACTTGATTTCATTGACTGGGGGTCTGCCACAAACTTTATTGATTCTGGTCTGGTTCTTAAATTAGGTTTAGTGACAGTTACATTGGAAAGACACATTCAAATTGTCGCCATTGACAAGACATCATTACTCTATAACTTTGCCCAGCTGGTAAAGGCAGAATTCATACTAAGAGTGGGAGCTCTTCACTCTGAGTCCATCTACTGTTATGTCTTGGATAATTTACCTGCTGGGTTGGTGTTGGGGCTTCCATGGTTGCATATGTTGCACCCCAGGAGTTCAGGTACCACAGTGGTATTGCCTTCCTCTCGGGGAGGGTAATGCCATGTCTGGAGATAGGAGGGATTCCTTTGGCAGGTAATCTTACATACAACATTTTCTGACTCCGGGCCAGAAGAAGGAGCTCTAAGCCTGGTTTAAGGGGAACTTCCCTATATACATCCTGGTCTGCAGGAGGAGTCAGTTAGTCTGGTGCAGACAGTTGACAGTTGGTAGCAGACAGTGAAGGAGCACAGAAGGACTTAGGAGCTAGAGGAGGCTTGCGACTGGGCCTCTCAAAGCTGAGTGCAGAAACCGGGCACCGGGAGCCAGAAGTCATGAGGAACTACAGGTCCCACGGCAGAACCGGAGGGCAGGAAACTAAAAGGGACTTGCCCACATAATACCTGAGGTACAGCAGCAATCAAAGCCTGGAGTGACCATGGACAGAGATCCCAAAGAGATGGCTCTAGTTGCCTACTGTGCAGGTACTGTTTCTGGACAGGGTAAAAAGAGGACCTTGTTAGACAACTACAGGCAGCAAAGGACTACAGACCGGCGCATAGTGGAAGGCTCCCAAACTGACCTGTCAAAGAGATTGCCACTTGTCTTCAAGCTGCCTGGACTCCATCTATACCTGTTGCCGGTACCATTGGACTGAGGCTGCTTAACACCAGTAAACCAGGTAAAGACTGCAATCCTATGTCCTCCATTTATTTTCCGGCATTCACCATCCCTGCCAAACACACCGGGAGCCCTGGGGACCCCGCTTCACCTGTGAGAAGTGACACCATCTTTGCTGCAGCACCATCACCCCCAGAGGACCCCTTTAAGCAGCATCGGTCACCTCTGACTGAGAACCACAGGTGGAGTCACAAACTTTCATTGTTTCCACAACCCCTTTAAACACCGTCCCCTTTACTTGGGCGCCAAGGGCCACGGACCGTGTCACTGCCACCGTGACCACCCCTTTAATTGCGACTGGACCTGGTACCGAGTACCCCTCTGCCCTGACAGGCGACTCACATACTCATAATCCTTTTATTGATTGATGTCAGAAGGATATTGTTAAGTGGAGCCCCAACTGCCATAAGAAATGTCTTCATTCTGTACAATTTACTCTGCTAGTCTGGAGGGTCTGAAAGACTTTGGAGATGTCTGCTCGGAAAAAAAGGCAGAGATATTACCCTCCCCATCGTCCTTGTGATTGTGCTATTAATCTTATCCCTAATGCTAACTTGCATAAAGCTCGCCTTTAAAACTTGTCAGAATCTGAACGGACCTCTATAAAAGAATATGTAACCAAATGTTTACTGAAGGGTCATATCTGTCCTTCATCATTGCCTGTAGCTGCTGGTTTCTTCTTTGCGAAAAAGAAAGATGGAGGGCTCTGCCCATGCCTCAATTTCCATTAACTAGACAAAATTACAGTTAAAAATATACTTACCCACTTCCACTCATCCCTGACTTCTATAATCAGCTTACTGGGGCTAAATGGTTTTCTAAGCTTGATCTTAGAGGTGCTTATAATCTGATACGGATCCAGGAAGGTGATGAGTGGAAGACAGTCTTTTTAACATCTGGGGATATATTAAAAAATCTTGTCATGCCTTTTGGTTTAATCAGAACTTTATGAATGAATTTTTTTCTGATATTATTAGAAGGTTTATTGTGGTATACCTTGATGACATTCTGATTTTTTTGTCTGACCTGAGTTCACACTATGAGAATGTTTGTTATTTTTTACTAAGACTTTTTCTGTTCAAGAAATATTGTTTCTGAGGTTCATTGTATCTACTGAAGGGTTTAATATGGATCCTGGGAAGGTGCAGGTTGTAATTGATTGTGTTAAACTTTGTGACCTTAAAGCACTACAGCGTTTATTAGGATTTGCCAATTACTGTAGAAAATTTATTAGGGGTTTTTCGTAGACCGTTAAACCTCTTACCGATCTCACACTTAAAGGGACGGGTCTTAGGGTTTAGTCGGCGGATGCCGTTGGGGCCTTTAATAAATGAAAAGAGTGCTTTGTGTCGGCCCCAGTTTTGATTCAACCCAATGTTCAGAAACTGTTTATCGTAGTGGTAGATGCCTCAGAGGTTGGGGTGGAGGTTGTTTCTTCTCAAGGTCCCAAAACTCTGACTAAACTGTGCATTTTTTCCTATTAAATTTTTGTCTGATGAGAGAAACTGTGAGGTTGGACATTGCGAGCTACTTGCTGTCAAGTTAGCTTTTGAAGAATGGAGGCATTTTTTTGATGGAGCTACTCATCAGGTCACGGTTGTGACAGATCATAAAAATTTAGCTTATATTGAATCTGCTTGATGTTTAATCCCGAGACAGGCCAGGTGGTTTTTATTTTGTTCTAGATTAAATTTTTACATCACGTGCAGGCCAGGGTCTATGAATATCAGGGCTGACGCTTTGTCACGCAGCCATAATTCAGTTTCTCCTCCAGAACATCATTCCTCCGTTTTTCTTCAGGGTATAGTAATTTCCATGGTGTCCTCAGAATTGGAGGCTGAGAGTTGCGAGGTCCAGTTGTTGGCTCCTTCTGTTACTACTGGGTCTAAATTATTTGTGACCATGTATATAAAATTACATCTATTGCAAGAGTTTCATGACTCCATCTTGAAAATTGTCTCTTCAGAGAATAAGAGGACTAGAACTCTAGTGCAACCTATTGGAAGTAGCAATCCTAAAAGTCAATATCGACTCTTTAACGAGCCTTGTCACGTGACTCCAGATAAAAGTCAAAACCAAAATCTCAATTTGCAGACATTGTGTTTCAGGATAGTGCCCCTCTCCAGTGCAAAGTGTGAGATCTGGTTTGGCTGTATGAGAAGCGTTTGACCACGGTCCAAGAAGTATAGTTTCTCCTTGCGGAGAGTGACAGGTTAAGCATGCCGAGATGAGGAGACTTAAATCTGCAATGCATCTCTGAGAAATATGCAAATTGTCTCTTCAGAGAGGAAGAGGATTAGAACTCTAGTGCCATCTATTGGAAATAGCAATCCTAAAAGTCAATGTCGACCCTTTAACGAGTCTTGTCACATGACTCAGGATAAAAGCCAAAACCAGAATCTTAATTTACAGACACTGTGTTTCAGGCTACTCCATCTTGAATGGTCAACCTGCTATACAGAATGCTATATTTAGACTCTTTTGGTGGCTATCCATGCTTAATGATATTTAGAGTTTTGTATACTCTTGTGAGGTTTGCGCACACGCTAAAGTTTGTCATAAGTGGCCGGCCAGCCAGGGAATTGGCTGTATTGGCTATACCAGGAAGACTGTAAACTCACTCCATGGATTTCATTACTGATTTGCCTTTATCTAGTGTGAAAACCTTTATTTGATGATTTTTGACTGATTCAGTAAACAAGCTCACTTTGTTGTTTTATCGGGGGTTATCTTATGCATAGATGCTTTCCAGGTTATTTATCAATCATGCGGTGAGATTGCATGGCATTCCTTTGAACATTGTATCAGATGGGGGGTGCAATTGGTCTGCAAATTCTGGAGAGCGTTTTGTAAGAAATTGGGTACTGATTTGTCGTTTTCCTCTTCTTACCATCCTGAAACCAACGGTCAGACAAAGAGGACAAATCAGTCTTTGGAACAAATTCTAAGTTGTTTCTTTGCAGCTCAGGAGAAAGACTCATCCTAATTCATACCTCTTGTTGAGTTAGCCTTTATCAATTGGGTTAACCAGTCTGCTGGAACCTCACCTTTTTTTTTTGTAATTATGGTTTTCATCCTCATTTTGGTGAATTCGGGAGGATGGGTTCTGGTTGTCCTGGAGTAAAGGTGGCCATACAAAATCTTGGCATTGTCTGGAGGGAAGTTCAGAAGAATATTGGGGTGAATCACCATCACCAGAAACGGAAAGCGGTTAGCAAATGTTCAGAGAGCCCCTTATTCAAGGTTGGTGATAAGGTCTGGGTATCTTCCAAAACAATTAAATTGAAAGTGCCATCAGCGAAGTTGAGTCCTAAGTTTACTGGTCCATATGAGGTTTTTGAGGTAGTTAACCTGGTGACTTTCACATTAAAATTCCCTTCATCTTTTTGTATTCCAACTGTATTCCAAAAATCACTGCTAAAACAGTTTATACCTTCAATTTTGCCTCCTTCATCTCCGTCTCTGCTGGTTTCTGTCAATGACAGTTCGGAGTTTAAAGTGCAAAAGATTGTTGATTCTCAGAAAGTTCATAATTCCCTCTAGTAACTCATTCATTGGAGAGGTTACTGATAGGAGGAGAGATCTTGGGTCACTGCTTGAGCGGTAAATGCCAATTGTCTGGTCAGGGCTTTCCATTGCAAGTTTTTGTGGAAACCTTTGGTCTGGTGGCCTTCCTAGAAGAGGGGGTACTGTCATGATTACTCCGCTCAGTGAGTGATTGTTTTGATATCCTATAGAAACTGGGTCATGCTGAGTTGTCAGTGTTTTGATTGACAGCTCGACTGTCCAATCTTGTGATAGTCATGCTGAGCTGCTGGTGCTTTGATTGACATCTCGGCTGAGAGGTACAGGACTTTCTCCAGGTTTTTTCTGTTCTGCCTAAGCTATTTAACTGAGCTGTTTGCCTTAAGATCCTTGCCAGATGTACAGTTGTGCTCAAAATTTAACATACCCCGGCAGAATTTTTGCTTTCATGGCCTTTTTTCAGAGCACAAAAATGATAAAACCAAAACGTTTTCTCCACTAATGGTTAGTGGTTGGCTGAAGCCATTTATTGTCAAACTACTGTGTTTTCTCTTTTTAAATCATAATCACAACCCAAAACATCCAAATGACCCTGATCAGAAGTTCACACACCCTGGTGATTTTGTCCTGACAACATGCACAGAAGTTGAGACAAATGGGTTTGAATGGTAACTAGAGGTAACATCCTCACCTGTGACCTGTTTGTTTGTAATCAGTGTGTGTTCATAAAAGCTGAGTGAGTTTCTTGGATCCAGACAGACTCTTGCATCTTTCATCTTTCATCCAGCCACTGACGTTTCTGGATTGTGAGTCATGGTGAAAGCAAAAGAATTGCCAATGGATCTACAGGAAAAGGTAGTTGTACTGTATAAAACAGGAAAGGGATACAAAAAGATATCCAAGGACTTAATAATGTCAGTCAGCAGCGTTCAAACTGTGATTAACAAATGGAAAATCAGGGGCTCTGTAAAAACAAAAGCATGGTCAGGTAGACAAACAAAAATGTTGTCCACAAATGCCAGGAAAATATTTTGGGATGCAAAGAAAAACCCACAAATAACATCAGCTGAAATACAGTACTCTCATAAAACTAGTGGTATGGCTGTTTCAAAATGCACAATAAGGAGACACTTGAAGAAAAATGGGCTGCATGGTCGAGTCGACAAAAGAAAATTATTACTGCACAAATGCCGCAAAGTATCTCGCCTACAATTCACAAAACAGCACAAAGACAAGCTTCAAAACTTCTGGAACAAGGTAATTTGGAATTATGAGACCAAGATTTAACTTTTTGGCCACAACCATAAACATTACATTTGGAGAGAGGTCAACAAGGCCTATGATGAAAGGAATACCATTCCTACTGTAAAGCACAGAGGTGGGTTGCTGATGTTTTGGGGATGTGTGAGCTACAAAGGCACAGGAAACTTGGTCAAAGTTGAAGAAAAGATGAATGCAGCACGTTATCAGCAAATACTGGAGGCAAATTTGCACTCATTAGCCCGAAAGCTGCACATGGGATGTACTTGGACGTTCCAACATGACAGTGATCCAAAACACAAGCCCAAGTCGACCTGTCATTGGCTACAGCAGAACAAAGTGAAGGTTCTGGAGTGGCCATCTCAGTCTCCTGACCTCAATATCATTGAGCCACTCTGGGGAGATCTCAAGCACGCAGTTCATGCTAGGCAGGCCAGGAATTAACAGGAACTGGAGGCTTTTTGCCAAGAAGAATGGGCAGCTTTGCCATCTGAGAAAATAAGGAACCTCAACCACAACTACCACAAAAGACTTTAAGCTGTCATTGATGTTAGAGGGGGCAATTCACGGTATTAAGAAAAGGGGTATGTGAGTTTTTGATCAGGGTCAATTGGATGCTTTGGGCTGTCATTACGATTTAAAAAGAGAAAACATACAGTAGTAGTTTGACAATAAATGGCTTCACCCAACCACTAACCATGAGTGGAGGACAATGTTTCGTGCTATCATTCAAATTCTCTGAAGAACATAGACGTGGCACTCACCCAAAGTATGCTGTAATTCAATGTCCTTTATTCATCTTCATGCAAAAGTGGACATTTGGTGGAGAGGTGGCAGGCAAAAGAGGGGGTGCGGGGAGTGAGGAGAGGACAATGGCCGTTTTGCGCAAACACGCTTCTACGGGTCCAGGAGTAAATTGTTTCTCTATTACTGGTATGTGTTGAGCACCACTCGTGAAATGCTCAAAACACACGTGCTGCAAGAGTCTTAAAAAGAATCCTCGTGTATCAATTGAGCCTGAATGTACATTACCACCTAGTGCCGTTCATTCCTGGACTTGTTGTGGATTCAAATTCTCTGAATAAAGGCCAAGAAAGCAACAATTCTGTCAGGGTATGTAAACTTTTGAGCACAACTGTAGTTCATGTTTACTGGTGAGTTTTTGCCTGATTCTGTTGTTCTGAGTTATGATCTTCAGCTGCCTGAATCTTTGAGCATGTTCTGCCTATCCTTTTGCCTTGTCCTTTTGCTTTGATCTGCTATCTCTTGATTTTTGACCCTAGACCGTGACCTAACTTTTGCCTTTGTCTTTTCCATTGGTTTTGGTCTGAGTTCTCTGCCTCATGGTCTTTCTGTAAGTAGTGACTAGCGTCATAACTCCCTTGTAGAATCAAATTTTTAAGCATATGTCAGACACCTTTGCCAGCAACAAAAGCAAAAAATATAAACAAACTAGTTTCACATAATAGCGCAACAACTAGTGTTGAGCATTCCGATACTGCAAATATCGGGTATCGGCCGATATTCGCTGTATCGGAATTCCGATACCGAGTTCCGATATTTTTGTGATATCGGAAATCGGAATCGGAAGTTCCCAGTGTATGGTTCCCAGGGTCTGGAGGAGAGGAGACTCTCCTTCAGGCCCTGGGATCCATATTCATGTAAAAAATAAAGAATAAAAATAAAAAATATGGATATACTCACCCCTCCGGCGGACCCTGGACCTTAGCGGTGTAACCGGCAGCCTCCGTTCCTAAGAAAGCAGTGAGTGTAGGACCTGCGATGACGTCGCGGCTTGTGATTGGTCGCGTGAGCGGTCACATGAGCGGTCACGCGACCAATCACAAGCCGCGACGTCATTGAAGGTCCTTCACTCTGCATTCTTAGGAACGGAGGCTGCTGGTTACACCGCTAAGGTCCAGGGTCCGCCGGAGGGGTGAGTATATCCATATTTTTTATTTTTATTCTTTATTTTTTACATGAATATGGATCCCAGGGCCTGAAGGAGAGTTTCCTCTCCTTCAGACCCTGGGAACCATCCAGGATACCTTCCGATATTTGTGTCCCACTGACTTGTATTGGTATCGGGTATCGGTATCGGCAAGATCCGATATTTTGCCGGTATTGGCCGATCCAATCCGATACCGATACTTTTGAATATCGGAAGGTATCGCTCAACACTAGCAACAACATAATGTATGTAAAGAAATTGAAAAAAGGCTGTTTCTGTTAAGCCAATTGACATAAATGTAGTGCACAATCACGGTGATATAACGATCTTATAATATGCATGCACATAGATATTCTGGGCCCAGTCACGCACTTTAGGCTGGAACTACCATACTTCAGTTGGCCTGTGACATCTCTGCCCATGAATGGTGCAAGGTTGTGGCAACATCGTGACATCACAACGTGCAATGCAACTTTATGAAATGCACTCTAGGCTGGAATTTCTGGCTGGGACTAGGTCAGGGATAAATCTGCATATGCACATTGTAAGGTTGCAGCAACATTGTAATGTCACAATGTTCTCCATGACTTTACGATATACACTACAGGTTAACATGCACAGAGTAGTCCTGATCCTAGTCACAGCTGGAAACTCCGTCCTTGCATGAAGATGTGGCGTGCAGCGGTCATGAGATGATGCGTCGTAGACCATATGGGGACAGTGAGAAGTGGAGGTATTACTTATTTGTCTTGATTTTAAATCCTTTGTCAGCCCTCTACAGTTCATATGCCATTGTGCTCAATTTTAGTGGAGCAAATAAAAAATATCTTCATTCTGGACAAAATGGATTTATGCAAAATTCCAGTGGAATTCAATTCCACTCAAATAAATTTGTACATCTCTAATGAACACATCTGTATATAAGAGCAAAAAGGCTATAGGAAGCCATCCAACGTCCTCTAAAAAAGTTTGGGTTGCATTAGTAGCCCAAGAAAGCCTTAAATATCTCTAATTTGCACCTCCAGATCCATTTGGGCTATTCTAAATATTAAGTATATACCATCTTTTATCTATATTTTGTAGAATATGGGTCCACAAAAAAATGTACATGTGAATATTCCAATTAAAATCATTGAGTCCGTGTTCTGCCAGTTAACATAATTGATAGAACAGATGTGACAAAAAACTGACACAAGAACGAGCCCTGATCTGCAAAAATACAAACATGTCCTATTTTGTTTCGATAAGTGGATCAAAGTTGCCCATTCAACTAAAACCGACACACGGTCCATAAATGGATCCAGTGCACAGGAACAATGTCCTCTATCTGATGTATCATGTAAAGCAATCGATGTGTGAATCTGACTTCTGTATTTTCAAAGAACGACTCCCCCCAAACAATCTTACTATTACTACTATGGCATATTCTAATATATTAGACACCCTTTTAACACTATTTTAAATCTATCCATGACTTGACTTTTGTATTTGGCCGTCTATTTTTTGGCTTGTTCCAGTTGGCACTAATATTTCTACTTGTACAGCCATGTAAATTTGTAAAAGCTAGATCTGTAAAATCCGTCCATTAATGTCTTATACTGTAAATGTACCAAACTTTTTTTTATAGTTCACTGGCAAATGAATATTTCTTGGTTTACAGTTTCTAATTGCTTTCACAGACTTTGTCCATATGTAAATATCATTTAGAGCCTTACACTCATTGCCTAATGCTCCGATTTGTGCCACGGAAGAAGAACAGATTTCAATAGTTAGTTGCGCATTCAGTCGAGGAGGTTTATTTTTTAATGTTTAACAGTTAATACAGTCCTGGCTGTTTGATGCCAGTGTGCAGCCACTTTAGACACATATTCCAGAACTGGTTTTAATGGAAAGTCTCTAAAGTTATAGTACTGGAACATTTAGTGCTACCTCCAGCAACTGAAACACTGAAGGATGTGTAAAAGTATTTTTCTTTTTTTTTTTAATTTGGAGTGTACCAAAACAGGGGTCCGTGTTTCCAAGTTCTTCCATGGTTTGAATAGTCACGGGAGCCGTTTTCTGAATAACTGAAAGGGATTGTCTACTTTTAACAATGTTCTCTCGATTTTACTTACAAAAAGCTGTTTACACAATGTCCTGCTGCAGAGAACCCTAGCGCTCAACCATAACCTGTGGGGAAACTAATTAGCAAATGTTTAATTCTCCTGCAGTGCCCCTTCAGGAAATATGAAGTATTGCACAGTTGCAATTAGAATTAATAGGCTACCCATGTGATATAAGGACTTTTTGCAATGACTCTTTCTTTTGTTAAGTAAAAACTGCCACAGTTTGTATTTAATAACTCCTTGCAAATGTCATCTCTTGTAAGCTATGAAAAAATATAAAAAAGATTATCTCAGCACAGGAACATTTTTTTTTAAACACATCCAATTGTGGAAGTTATTATTATTCCAAAATCTATTAATTAAAATGTACTTTGTTCGTGGGACAACCCCATTAAGTTTCTTAGTGCTTAACTCCTTCATGACCTTGGGATTTTCCATTTTCCGTGTTCATTTTTCGCTCTCTTCCTTCCCAGAGCCATAACTTTTTTACTTTTATGTGAATATGGCCATGTGAGGGCTTATTTTTTGCAGGACAAGTTCTAATTTTGAACTACATCATTGGTTTTAGCATGTTGTGTACTAGAAAATGGGAAAAAAATTCCAAGTGCGGTGAAATTGCAAAAAAAGTGCAATCCCACACTTGTTTTTTGCTTGGCTTTTTTGCTAGGTTCACTAAATGCTAAAACTGACCTGCCATTATGATTCTGCAGGTCATTACGAGTTCAAAGACACCAAATAAGTCTAGGTTCTCTCTGATCTAAGTGGTAAAAAAATTCCAAACTTTGCTAAAAAAAATGCGTATTTTTCCGATACCTGTAGCGTCTACATTTTTCGTGATCTGGGGTCGGTTGAGGGCTTATTTTTTGCACACCGAGCTGATGTTTTTAGTGATACCATGTTTGTGCAGATGTGTTCTTTTGATCATCTGTTATTGCATTTTAATGCAATTTCATGGCGACCAAAAAAACGTAATTTTGGCATTTTTAATTTTTTCTCGCTACGCCATTTAGCGATCAGGTTAATCCTTTTTTTGATATATCGGGTAATTCTGAAAGTGGCTATACCAAATATGTGTATATTTGATTTTTTTATTGTTTTATTTTGAATGGGGCGAAAGGGGGGTGATTTAAACTTTTATTTTTTTTAATTTTTTAAATATTTTTTTTAAACATTTTTTTACTTTTGGCATGCTTTAATAGCCTCTGTGGGAGGCTAGAAGCTGGCACAACTCGATCGGCTCAGCTACATAGGAGCGATCATCAGATCGCTCCTATGTAGGTGAATTACAGGCTTGCTATGAGCGCCGACCACAGGGTGGCGCTCACAGCAAGCCAGCATCAACAACCATAGATGACAATGTATCGCTGACCCCCATCATATGACGGTTGTTGGCGATTCACGCATTTCCGGCCAGATGGCCGGAAGCGGTAGTTAAATGCCACTGTCATCGTTTGATAGCGGCATTTAACTAGTTAATAGCGGTGGGTGGATCGCGATTCTACTCACTGCTATTGCGCACACATGTCAGCTGTACAAAACAGCTGACATGTCGTGGCTTTGATGCGGGCTCAGCGCTGGAGCCCACATCAAAGCAGGGGATCTAACCTCAGACGTACTACGCGTCTGAGGTTAGAAAGGGTTTAAGGTACAAAGGGAGAAAATGAGAAAATAACTCAATCTATTTACTAATTTTTATCCTATGAAATCGATCTTAAGAGTTATATCAATCATACAGTTGCCATATTGCTATTCTACTATCCTTGTGTCTGCTATGGGATCCTTGGAGAGAAGACTCAACCTTGCTTGATCTATTTATTTTATTATTAACTAGCAGGAAACTATTCAGAATTTCTCTCTCTTGAAGAACAATAAAGGTGAGGGGATTTGGTACAAGGGTGAGAAATAGGTCGTGAAGGGGGAAAAAACTCAGGCCCACCTGGTCAAGGTGGAATACAAGGCACTATAAATGAGTAGATCTTTTAAAATTCAAATTCATCAGAGTCATCAAATTTTCCCCAAAAATTAATATTTGACAACTCAATTTATCATGAATCTCAATATTTCAAAGTGTATAACACTCTGAGCTATGTATGACAATCTAAAGTTCAAGAGATCTCAATCTATCTGACTATAAGAGAATAGATGGTAACCAGTGTTAACAAGCTGTTTTTGGGTGGTGTGTACGCTCCTAATATTAAACTATTACTACATTGGTGAGTGGAAAAAATACTGTATATTTCATTTATTAAATGCACACCCAGTTTCAGGGATTTGAAAATTATGGCCTGCTCATCTGACAATCCAGTAATGACACTTTCTGTGACACACAAGCCTTGGTTTCAGGATTTTAGTTTTGTGGCAAAATTAGGACAGAGGGGTTTTATGCTGCTCTCCTTGTTGGCAGTGTTTTAATAATAATATTAAATGCTCTCATAAGGATCTGATACTGCAATATATCTCAGCTCAATCAACTCTCAGTCACACTGAGTGACTATACAGGTCCAGTCAATCTCCGCATCACTTGAATCTTTGGATTATTACTCACAGACTATCACTCTCATGTGCAAAGTGTTTCAGCACTGAAATAGTACACCACAATCAGATTAGGCCTTTTTCTATCCCCATATGTGTAACGAGCTGTGCACTCTGACCTCCTATCCCAAGGCTGTAAAATCCTAAGATGGAGCTGCTTAGCCAGCCCCCATCTTTTTTACTGGCTGTGATACCCTCCCCTTAATAGCTGACTAGGCTACTTGATGTGATAGCTGCCGAGCCAGATGTCATTAGTTGGCTCAATTGCTGCAGCAATCATCTGCAGTGTTTGGAATGGCGCTGTTTTATTTTGTTTACAAAATAAATGGCAAATTGTTCAAATTCACTAGACTGAAAAATTTCGGGAGATTCAACTCAAAGCCAATTCGCAGCAGATCAATCCTCTCGTCTCTACTGAGCACCATAATGGGCGCTTGGAGAGAGGGGGAACAGTCAAGGTTGCTCTTTCCCATTTGGTGAGTGGTGAACATCTACAGTATACAGTGATGCGGTCATTTAAACATAGTAGGAGATAATTTATGCAAGTCATAACAATAAGCCGAGGGAACCATAACTGTCTGCAACATGGTTATGAAAGAGGTAGCTTCAAACAGAACCTGAAAGAGAGATTATTTTTATTTTTGCTATGCAGTCCCCTATCTTCTATGAATTACACCGCTAGTACTAATAACCAGGCTTGCCATCTTTCAGTAAATTCTTCCACAAGCCTTAAAAACAGGACATTTTTTTCTACTGTTCATGAATAAAAATATTTAGAGTTTAGCAAATAGCTGCAAAAGTATCAAATTCATCTTGAATTATTTTTACCAAAAAAATTTGGATGCACTAGAATCCATTTTTTATGATTCAATTTATGGCTGTATTCAAAAGGGCCAAAAAGGTATAAAAAAAAAACCAGACCTCACCTTGTCTATGCAACTTCCCTCTCAGTGTTTCTGCTTCGGTCTTCACAGTCCGCTGGTCTTCATATCAGGTCTTCAGCACGTCCCTAGCCTCTAGGCCTCGCATAGAAGTAACACACCACAATCAGATCAGGCCTTTTTTCTACACCTATGTATAATGAGCTGTGTGCACTCTGACATTCTATTACTAGGCTGTAAACTCCTAATGTGGCGCTGCTTGATCGGCCCCCATATTTTTTAGTGGCTGTGACACACACCCCTAAACTATGTGATGCGATAGCTGTAAGGCTTCATGGGAAAGCATGAGGAGCCATGCCTGAGTATTAGTCCACTCCATCATTGCTGCAATCTTCAGCTGTGTTTTAAATGTCCATTGGTCATGGTTTTTTTTTCGATCCTTAACCCCTTCACCCCCAAGGGTGGTTTGCACGTTAATGACCGGGCCAATTTTTACAATTCTGACCACTGTCCCTTTATGAGGTTATAACTCTGGAACGCTTCAACGGATCTTGGCGATTCTGACATTGTTTTCTCGTGACATATTGTACATCATGATAGTGGTAAAATTTCTTTGATATTACCTGTGTTTATTTGCAAAAAAAAATGGAAATTTGGCGAAAATTTTGAAAATTTTGCAATTTTCCAACTTTGAATTTTTATGCCCTTAAATCACAGAGATATGTCACACAAAATACTTAATAAGTAACATTTCCCACATGTCTACTTTACATCAGCACAATTTTGGAACCAACATTTTTTTTTGTTAGGGAGTTATAAGGGTTAAATTTGACCAGCAATTTCTCATTTTTACAACACCATTTTTTTTTAGGGACCACATCTCATTTGAAGTCATTTTGAGGGGTCTATATGATAGAAAATACCCAAGTGTGACACCATTCTAAAAACTGCACCCCTCAAGGTGCTCAAAACCATATTCAAGAAGTTTATTAACCCTTCTGGTGCTTCACAGGAATTTTTGGAATGTTTAAATAAAAATGAACATTTAACTTTGTTTCACAAAAAATTTACTTCAGCTCCAATTTGTTTTATTTTACCAAGGGTAACAGGAGAAAATGGACCCCAAAAGTTGTTGTACAATTTGTCCTGAGTACGCCAATACCCCATATGTGGGGGTAAACCACTGTTTGGGCGCATGACAGAGCTCGGAAGCAAAGGAGCGCCATTTGACTTTTCAATGCAAAATTGACTGGAATTGAGATGGGACGCCATGTTGCGTTTGGGGAGCCCCTGATGTGCCTAAACATTGAAACCCCCCACAAGTGACACCATTTTGGAAAGTAGACCCCCTAAGGAACTTATCTAGAGGTGTGGTGAACACTTTGACCCACCAAGTGCTTCACAGAAGTTTATAATGCAGAACCGTAAAAATAAAAAATCATATTTTTTCACAAAAATTATTTTTCGCCCCCAATTTTTTATTTTCCCAAGGGTAAGAGAAGAAATTGGACCCCAAAAGTTGTTGTACAATTTGTCCTGAGTACGCTGATACCCCATATGTGGGGATAAACCACTGTTTGGGCGCATGGGAGACCTCGGAAGGGAAGGAGCGCCGTTTGACTTTTCAATGCAAAATTGACAGGAATTGAGATGGGACGTCATGTTGCGTTTGGAGAGCCCCTGATGTGCGTAAACATTGAAACCCCCCACAAGTGACACCATTTTGGAAAGTAGACCCCCTAAGGAACTTATCAAGATGTGTTTTGAGCGCTTTGACCCACCAAGGGCTTCACAGAAGTTAATAATGCAGAGCCGTAAAAATAAAACAAAAATTTTTTCCCACAAAAATTATTTTTTTAGCCCCCAGTTTTGTATTTTCCCGAGGGTAGCAGGAGAAATTGGACCCCAAAATTTGTTGTCCAATTTGTCCTGAGTGCGCTGATACCCCATATGTGGGGGGGAACCACCGTTTGGACGCATGGAAGGGCTCGGAAGTGAAGGAGCGCCATTTGGAATGCAGACTTAGATGGAATGGTCTGCAGGCGTCACATTGCGTTTGCAGAGCCCCTAATGTACCTAAACAGTAGAAACCCCCCACAAGTGACACCATGTTGGAAAGTAGACCCCCTAAGGAACTTATCTAGATGTGTGGTGAGTGCTTTGACCCACCAAGGGCTTCACAGAAGTTTATAATGCAGAGCCGTAAAAATAAAACAAAAATTTTTTCCCACAAAAATTATTTTTCAGCCCCCAGTTTTGTATTTTCCCGAGGGTAACAGGAGAAATTGGACCCCAAAAGTTGTTGTCCAATTTGTCCTGACTGCGCTGATACCCCATATGTGGGGGGAACCACCGTTTGGACGCATGGAAGGGCTCGGAAGTGAAGGAGCGCCATTTGGAATGCAGACTTAGATGGAATGGTCTGCAGGCGTCACATTGCGTTTGCAGAGCCCCTAATGTACCTAAACAGTAGAAACCCCCCACAAGTGACACCATGTTGGAAAGTAGACCCCCTAAGGAACTTATCTAGATGTGTGGTGAGTGCTTTGACCCACCAAGGGCTTCACAGAAGTTTATAATGCAGAGCCGTAAAAATAAAACAAAAATTTTTTCCCACAAAAATTATTTTTCAGCCCCCAGTTTTGTATTTTCCCGAGGGTAACAGGAGAAATTGGACCCCAAAAGTTGTTGTCCAATTTGTCCTGAGTGCGCTGATACCCCATATGTGGGGGGAACCACCGTTTGGATGCATGGGAGGGCTCGGAAGGGAAGGAGCGCCATTTGGAATGCAGACTTAGATGGAATGGTCTGCAGGCGTCACATTGCGTTTGCAGAGCCCCTAATGTACCTAAACAGTAGAAGCCCCACACAAGTGACCCCATTTTGGAAACTAGACCCCCCAAGGAACTTATCTAGATGTGTTGTAAGAACTTTGAACCCCCAAGTGTTTCACTACAGTTTATAACGCAGAGCCGTGAAAATAAAAAATCCTTTTTTTCCCACAAAAATTATTTTTTAGCCCCCAGTTTTGTATTTTCCCAGGGGTAACAGGAGAAATTGGACCCCAAAGGTTGTTGTCCTATTTGTCCTGAGTACGCTGATACCCCATATGTTGGGGTAAACCCCTGTTTGGGCACACGGGAGAGCTCGGAAGGGAAGGAGCACTGTTTTACTTTTTCAACGCAGAATTGGCTGGAATTGAGATCGGACGCCATGTCACGTTTGGAGAGCCCCTGATGTGCCGAAACAGTGGAAACCCCCCAATTATAACTGAAACCCTAATCCAAACACACCCCTAACCCTAATCCCAACAGTAACCCTAACCACACCTCTAACCCTGACACACCCCTAACCCTAATCCCAACCCTATTCCCAACCGTAAATGTAATCTAAACCCTAACCGTAACTTTAGCCCCAACCCTAACCCTAACTTTAGCCCCAACCCTAACTGTAGCCTTAACCCTAGCCCCAACCCTAGCCCCAACCCTAGCCCTAACCCTAACCCTAATGGGAAAATGGAAATAAATACATTTTTTTTATTTTTCCCTAACTAAGGGGGTGATGAAGGGGGGTTTGATTTACTTTTATAGCGAGTTTTTTAGCGGATTTTTATGATTGGCAGCCGTCACACACTGAAAGACGCTTTTTATTGCAAAAAATATTTTTTGCGTTACCACATTTTGAGAGCTATAAATTTTCCATATTTTGGTCCACAGAGTCATGTGAGGTCTTGTTTTTTGCGGGACGAGTTGACGTTTTTATTGGTAACTTTTTGGGCACGTCACATTTTTTGATCGCTTTTTATTCCGATTTTTGTGAGGCAGAATGACCAAAAACCAGCTATTCATGAATTTCTTTTGGGAGAGGCGTTTATACTGTTCCGCGTTTGGTAAAATTGATAAAGCAGTTTTATTCTTCGGGTCAGTACGATTACAGCGATACCTCATTTATATTATTTTTTTATGTTTTGGCGCTTTTATACGATAAAAACTATTTTATGGAAAAAATAATTATTTTTGCATCGCTTTATTCTCAGGACTATAACTTTTTTTATTTTTTTGCTGATCATGCTGTATGGTGGCTCGTTATTTGCGGGACAAGATGACGCTTTCAGCGGTACCATGGTTATTTATATCTGTCTTTTTGATCGCGTGTTATTCCACTTTTTGTTCGGCGGTATGATAATAAAGCGTTGTTTTTTGCCTCGTTTTTTTTTCTTACGGTGTTTACTGAAGGGGTTAACTTGTGGGCCAGTTTTATAGGTCGGGTCATTACGGATGCGGCGATACTAAATATGTGTACTTTTATTGTTTTTTTTTTTTTATTTAGATAAAGAAATGTATTTATGGGAATAATATATTTTTTTTTTTTCATTATTTTGGAATATTTTCTTTTATTTTTTTTTACACATTTGGAAAATTTTTTTTTTACTTTTTTACTTTGCCCCAGGGGGGGACAATACAGATCGGTGATCTGCCAGTTTGCATAGCACTCTGACAGATCACCGATCTGAGAGAAGTGCAGGCTGCTTCACAGTGCCTGCTCTGAGCAGGCTTCTGTGAAGCCACCTCCCTCCCTGCAGGACCCGGATCCGTGGCCATCTTGGATCCGGGTCTGGAGCAGGCAGGGAGGGAGGTAAGACCCTCGCAGCAACGCGATCACATCGCGTTGCTGCGGGGGGCTCAGGGAAGCCCGCAGGGAGCCCCCTCCCTGCACGATGCTTCCCTGCACCGCCGGCACATTGCGATCATGTTTGATCGCGGTGTGCCGGGGGTTAATGTGCCGGGAGCGGTCCGTGACTGCTCATGGCACATAGTGCCGGATGTCAGCTGCGATAGGCAGCTGACACCCGGCCGCGATCGGCCGCGCTCCCCCCGTGAGCGCCGCCGATCGCGCTGGACGTACTATCCCGTCGGTGGTCATACGGGCCCACCCCACCTCGACGGGATAGTACGTCCGATGTCAGAAAGGGGTTAAATATTGAATGGTAAATTGTTCAAAGCCATATGAACTGGAAAATGTATGGTTGCCATTTTTTGTATTCAAAAGGGCCAAAAAGTTATAAAAAACAAACTTTTTCTCAGTTTTCACCTTGTCTACGCAACTTCCCTCTTAGGCTACTTTCACACTTGTGTTTTTTGCAATCCGTCGCAATCCGTCGTTTTGGGCAAAAAACGGATCCTGCAAATGTGCTCGCAGAATCCGGTTTTTGCCCATAGACTTGTATTAGCAACAGATCGCGACGGATGGGCACACGTCGCATCTATCGTGCAATGGATCCGTTGTGTTTTGGCGGACCGTCGGCACGAAAAAACGTTCTAGTGAACGTTTTTTGTCCGTCGCGTCTGCCATTTTCTACCCTGCATGCGCGGCCGAAACTCTGCCCCCTCCTCCCCTGACTTCAGAATGGGCAGTGGATGCATTGAAAAACTGCATCCGCTGCCCACGTCTTGCACAAAATTCACAATGTGCGTTGATTAGTGTTGAGCGATACCGTCCGATACTTGAAAGTATCGGTATCGGAAAGTATCGGCCGATACCGGCAAAGTATCGGATCCAATCCGATACCGATACCCGATACCAATACAAGTCAATGGGACTCAAGTATTGGACGGTATTCCTGATGGTTCCCAGGGTCTGAAGGAGAGGAAACTCTCCTTCAGGCCCTGGGAACCATATTAATGTGTAAAATAAAGAATTAAAATAAAAAATATTGCTATACTCACCTCTCCGAGGGAACCGGCAGCGTTGTTTGCTTAAAATTCGCGCTTTTCTTTCCTTACGTGAAGTCACGGCTTGTGATTGGTTGCGTGCCGCCCATGTGACCGCAACGCAACCAATCACAGCAAGCCGTGACGTAATTTCAGGTCATTCAGTATTTTAAAATTACGCTCCGGCTTTGTGATTGGTTGCGTCGCAGTCACATGGGCGACGCAACCAATCACAGCAAGCCGTGACGTAATTTCAGGTCCTTAAGGATTTTAAAATTACGTCCCGGCTTTGTGATTGGATGCGTCGCAGTCACATGGGCGACGCAACCAATCACAAGCCGTGACGTCACGGGAGGCTGGACACGCGCGCATTTTAAAATGCGCGCGAGTCCAGCCTCCCGTGACGTCCCGGCTTGTGATTGGTTGCGTCGCTGTCAACCAATCACAAGCCGGGAGGCTGGACACGCGCGCATTTTAAAATTCGCGCGAGTCCAGCCTCCCGTGACGTCCCGGCTTGTGATTGGTTGCGTCGCTGTCAACCAATCACAAGCCGGGAAGCCATTTTAAAATGCGCACGTGTCCAGCCTCCCGGCTTGTGATTGGTTGACAGCGACGCAACCAATCACAAGCCGGGACGTCACGGGAGGCTGGACACGCGCGCATTTTAAAATTCGCGCGAGTCCAGCCTCCCGTGACGTCCCGGCTTGTGATTGGTTGCGTCGCTGTCAACCAATCACAAGCCGGGAAGCCATTTTAAAATGCGCGCGTGTCCAGCCTCCCGGCTTGTGATTGGTTGACAGCGACGCAACCAATCACAAGCCGGGACGTCATGGGAGGCTGGACACGCGCGCATTTTAAAATGCGCGCGTGTCCAGCCTCCCGTGACGTCACGGCTTGTGATTGGTTGCGTCGTCCATGTGACTGCGACGCAACCAATCACAAAGCCGGGACATAATTTTAAAATACTGAATGACCTGAAATTACGTCACGGCTTGCTGTGATTGGTTGCGTCGCCCATGTGACTGCGACGCAACCAATCACATAGCCGGAGCGTAATTTTAAAATACTGAATGACCTGAAATTACATCACGGCTTGCTGTGATTGGTTGCGTTGCGGTCACATGGGCGGCACGCAACCAATCACAAGCCGGGACTTCACGTAAGGAAAGAAAAGCGCGAATTTTAAACAAAGAACGCTGCCGCTTCCCTCGGTAAGGTGCAGGCTGCGTCGGAGAGGTGAGTATAGCAATATTTTTTATTTTAATTCCCTCTTTTACACATTTTTACATTAATGTTGTTTCGATACCGATACCCGATACCACAAAAGTATCGGATCTCGGTATCGGAATTCCGATACCCGCAAGTATCGGCCGATACCCGATACTTGCGGTATCGGAATGCTCAACACTAGCGTTGATACGTCGGCCCGATGCATAGCGACGGACCCGTACTGATGCAAGTGTGAAAGAGGCCTTAGTCATTCTAGTTTGGTCTTCATAATCCGCTTGTCTTCTCCATGTCGGGTCTTCAGCACCTCCCGTGCCACTAAGCTCTGCGACATCATGAATTTGAGATCCAATTCATTTCATGAAGTGAAAGTCTAGACTGTGTCATGATGTGCATAGGGCGCGTTTCTGAAATCATGACGCTGAGAGTCCTAGTAGGAGTTGGAGGCACTAAAGGCCTGCTGGGGCCTGTGGCATGACAAGATGAGGGTCTGGAACCTTTTTTTTCATATGCTCTGGGTCAAAAAGAGACTCCAGAGCATTACTTAGAGCAAATACATAAATGTAAATCAAATTTCTTGGCCAAATTTGAGCACATTTGGAAAATTCAAATGTTAGCAAATTTTCTTATCACTTTTTTTAACCTTAGAGTGATCATTTGACAAGTCAATACAAATATTCATACTTACCTCTACAAACAACACTATAATAAAAAGTACATTGTATAATAATATAATCTGCTTGAGTATTTTCTCACATTATTATAACATTTTTGTGAAAATCTCTTTTCGAAACCATAAAAAATTATTTCCGCTCCCCCCCAAAAAAAGTTCACATTACTGTTCTTCTGTTAATTTCCAAATCCCATTCCTGTCTTTTCCCTTCGCTATGTCAGAGCCCGATAATTAGACGTAACCCCCATGAGGAGTAGTCTCTTCTAAGGATATTGAGATGTACAATATTACAAGTGTTAGGCCGTGCATTAGGAGGAACATTAGGAAATACAAGGCTGGACACACTTTATAATTCAGAAGCAGAAGTGAAATGGCAAATTATGGCTCTCCTCAAAATGATTACAGTAAGGTCGACTACGCAAGTAGTCCTGCTTAGCAGATAAAATATGTGCGGGCCGATTACACACACCACAATGATTAAACATTTACCGCCTAATGTCAATTTTAGATTTATTGCTTGGAAATATTTGTTTGCATAGAATTCTTTGGACACATTTTTTGGCGGATTTTTTAAAAATAGATTTAACGTCAGGGTTACTTCACGCTAGCCGTTCGATATAAATTATATATTAAACTGTATTTGCAATGGATCGCTGGCCGTGACAAGAAGTCTTTGTCAACGCAGTGTTTGCTTTTTTTTTAGTTTTAGTAATATGAGTTTCCTATTCATACCGTCCAAAAAAAAAATTCAAAAAATGGGCAGCACTTAATAGAGCTAATCTCTTGTTCTGATTCAGCCTTCAAGATCAACAGCCTGTAAATAAGTAAGGGAAAAAAAACGAAGGTCTAAACGGATTTAGGAGCTGTTAATCTTCCCATAGTGGAATCTCCGGCTTCTTTAGACTTCACTCTTTGTTGACAGAAGTGGCTTACATTGTGCCAGCTCCAGTGGCTCAAAAGCCGTTTTCTTTTGAAGGGGTTGCTATCACCACTCTGCATGCGTGCCACCCTTACCCTGCACTGGGAAGATAGGCTGGCCACAGCAGTGCGAGGAGAGATTGAATTTGTGTGTCACTTCATAGCATATGCTGCATTCAGCCCCTGTAAGGAGTGCGGAGCGAACTGTAAGCGATGACAATGGGTAGTGCTACATGCTTCCTGCCTCCTCTTGCTCTTATTTGACTTTGTCTGCATCAGTGATTTTATTATGACAGCCTGAATACTGAGGAGGGAATTAAACTGTTAAGCAAGCATCAGAGGCTGTCTAATGTTTAATGCAAGAGTCGAAGCATGTAAGAACTGATAATGAATACAAACAGGACGACATCTTATTTGCTATGTTTTTACTAGGATGACTTGAGAGCTTTGACATCCTTTTCGCAAAATTTTTTTTTCCTATTCTCTTCCGTTTTTTTTTTATTTTTCAAGGGGTTAAAAATTCCCTAACTGCAGTGACAAACGTTGCCTAAATGTGATGTGAATTAAAGGCGGCTGTAGGAGATTGTAATACTTGGAAATCACCACCTATAATAATTATGTATAGATAGGAGCTAGTCATGGCTGTTAAAAGGTCACCCAGTGAGATGTAATTGCCTTTTTCATACTCCACTACATTTAGTAGGACAGAAGCACGACCCTGCTGGCAATTGCCATAAATATGCCATCTTGAGAATGTAATGAAACATGCCAGCACTCCCCAGCTCTTGCTGACTGCCCAATTCCAGCTATGGCATGTGGATGCAAAAAAAAAAAATGGGTATGAAAAAATTGTAAATAAACAACAAGATAAAATAATACTAATACAAAAGAGAAAGGTGTGAAAAATAAGCAACATTTTCATTTAATCATCCACATCATAATTCACAGCAGATAAAATGCTTGTATGAAAACTTGATGAGGAATTGGGCATCTTAGGGGGGTCCCTTTTCTGCTTTTTACCCCATTCTAGAAAAGCTCCTTTCTCAGTATTGGAAAATACTTTACTGTGGTGAGAAGAACTGACAAAAGAACATTTGAATCTACACCAACATTAATTTATTAAAATTATTTTCTGCTCTTCCCTTATAGTATAAAAATACTCTAAGGGTATGGCTATGTCTCCACGTTCAGGATGGCCGGCGGTATCACCGCAGCGGCGAAGCCGCTCGGTGCTAAGCCCCGCCCCCTTTCTGGGACGCGATCATGACGGATGTGTTAACTCTTCACATCCGGGATGATCGCTCGCTCCCATAGGGCCCTGTGATATGCCTTGCGGGGACGCTGCGTCCTGGCAAGGTGTACGGACATGCTGCGATCTGAAAAGACGCACAGCATGTCCGGAGTCGCAGGGCCGCTGCGTGCGGGTTTCCACGCATAGTGGACACGGGATTTCATAAAATCCCCTCCACTATGCTGGAACATCTGGATGCTGCTTGTTTGACGCTGCACCTCTGCGCAGCGTCAAACAAGCAGCGTTTCCTGACCGTGGAAACATACCATTTGTGTCCACGTTCAGGATTGCATCAGGATTTGGTCAGGATTTTTCATCAGTATTTGTAAGCCAAAACCAGGAGAGGAACAATTAGAGGAAAAGTATAATAGAAACATATGCACCACTTTTGCATTTATCACCCACTCCTGGTTTTGGCTTACAGATACTGATGGAAAATCCTGACCAAATCCTGATGCAATCCTGAACGTGGACACATACCCTAAGGGTAGAAAAAAAACAGCTGTTGCTAAGGCTTTTGGATGTAAAAAAAAGGGGGAAAAATGTAAATAAACAAAACAAAAAAAAATAACAATACAAAAGGAAAAGGTATGAAAAATAAGCAGCATTTTCATTTAACTACCCATATCAAAATCCACAGCAGATAAAATACTCATATGAAAACTTGATGATGAATTGGGCATTCTGGGGGTCTCTATGCTGCTTATTACCCCGCCCTAGGAAAGCTCTTTCTCAGTATCGGAAAAAAACTTTCCTTTGGTCAGAAAAACTGACAAAAGGTCCTTTGAATCTACACTAACATCCATTCCATTAAAATTAGTTTCTGTTCTTCCCTTATAGTATAAAAACAGTCTAAGGGTAGAAAAAAAAACCTCCACTTTTGCTGACTGTCCAATTCCAGCTACGGCTTTTGGATGCAAAAAAGGGAGAGAAAAAAATTGTACCTAAACAATAATAAACAACAAAATAAAATAATAATAATAGAAAAGAGAAAAGTATGAAAAATAAGCAAAAATGTCATTTAACCACACACGTCAAAATTCACAGCAGATACTCATATGAAAACTTGATGAGGAATTGGGCCTCTTGGGGCTTCCTTTACTGCTTATTACCCCATCCTTGTAAGGCTCTCAGTACTGGACAATACTTTCCTGTGGTCAGAAGAACTGACAAAAGGACCTTTGAGTCTATACCAACATCAATTCATTAAAAATATTTTCTGCTCTTCCCTTATAGTATAAAAATAGTCTAAGGGTAGAAAAAAAAACACAAAACAAATTGCCTAGTTTCTAAACCATAAAAACATATGGTGCAATCGACAGCAGATGAAAAAGTATTTAGATCACACTCGCATCACTTCTGTATGCTTTCTAAGAACAGAATGAAGATGATTTCCTTCCGGAATGTTTTAGTCATAGAGGTGTAAATGGATAAAGCAAATATATTGGGTGTTAATAGAAAAAAAAAGAGTAAAAAGAAAAATCATATGAAATTAAATTTGATTCCAAATTGTTTGAATTATTTATTTTTTGGACATTTTCAATGTTTGAAGCACTTTTTTTGTTTCAGATTTTCATTTCATTTGTGTTCTTTTCTATACATTTCTAGAAACATTTGTAAATAAAAGGACGAATAATAAAAAAAAATAAAAAATTAAATGATATATTCTCACCCTATAACAAATATGTTAATAAAAACATGTATAAAAATAAAACATAATATAAAATAACATACGGTAAATATTTTTATTTATAGCACATGTACATAAAATAAATGATCTGCACATACATAACGGTCCGTACTGTGATACAGAAAGAAATTGATCAATAGCCTTATGGCTCGTAGGTCGTAAATGACATAATTTTACATAATAGGATGGGTGGAAATTTTCGATAGTTGATGATAACGGACAATAACGTAGCTGTCAAATATTGGATTTTTTTTTTTAAGTGTTGGAGTTCTCTTTTCATTTTCATACCCCTATTCCCGTTATCCTCTTGAGTAACTGCTCCACTAGTTATTACCAATTGAATTTTCAATAGCAAACTTACCAGGCCCTAACTTTGACAAATTTTATTTCACATTTGTCAAAGGAAATAAAGCTGACAGCATTACAGGGGCTGTATACTAAAACTAGTATCTCAATTCCAACAGTCTGTCCAACCCTACGCTCTCCGGGGAAGCATTAAATCTGGGCCCAATTCACAGCTTTGTTTGAACATTATATTTTCCCCTTTTCTTTCTACCTTTGATATTTATTTCAGTGTTAAATCTATTCTTCCCTCCATCTATTACCCTGTTTTATTTCTGTTTTTGAGAACCTATATTTTTGCTAATAAATATTCAGTACACCACTTCATCCTGTATTTAATATGCCCAGTGCACGGTTGCTATTCCAACTTCGCAACAGATTGAGTGGACATTCCACTGTTGCAGTGTAGTCATAAAAATCAGGAACTGAACTTATAAAATTCTACCTTCCCTCCCATACCATAGGTTTGGAGTCAGTGTATTTTCAGTGCATTTTCCCCACTGGCAGCTTCCAGCACAGAACAGAACCACAGCTCCTCCCTGTGGTGCACATGCTGGATTACCGGGCCGCCGCGCCGGAGAGCTTTCTTCCTTCCTCTCTGTGTAATCATTTCCTAGTACAGCTCCTTCACGTTCCTCAGCACCTCCTTATCTTTATAGAAAGGGCTCGTAGGTCCGTGCTAATTTGGGTTATCAATTTATAGCGAGTGTGTTAGAAAGCAAGGCGGCCGCTCCTAGGCCATCGATGGAGGAGAGGGAGAAAATACAACATACTGTATACAGTGAACAGAGCCTCAGAGCTGCACTGTGCGCATATAAGTGTGCGAGGAAAGATCATATCTGCCTGTGATATCATTTCTAAGGCAAATGAAATCTATCTATCTAATATTTATCTATCTATTTATTATCTATCTATTTTCTATCTATCTATTATCTATCTATCTAATATTTATCTATCTATCTATCTATCTATCTATCTATCTATCTATCATCTATCTATCTATCTATCTATCTAATATTTATCTATCTATTATCTATCAATCTATCTATCTATCTATCTATCTATCTATCTATCTAGTATCTATCTATTTATTATCTATCTATCTATCTATCTATTATCTATCTATCTATATATCTATCTAATATTTATCTATCTATCTATCTTCTATCTATCTTCTATTTATCTATTATCTATCTATCATCTATCTATTATCTATCTAATATTTAACTATCTATCTATTTATCTATCTATCTATCATCTATCTATCTATCTATCTATCTTCTATCTATCTATCTATCTATCTATCTATCTATCTATCTATCTTCTATCTATCTATCTATCTATCTATCTTCTATATATCTATCTATCTATCTTCTATCTATCTATCATCTATTATCTATCTATTATGTATCTAGCTAGCTATCTATGCACTTCAATCTACTATCTTCTTTTTACCTTTCTATCTTTCTCCCTCCCTCTCTTTCTTTTTCTTTCTCTAGCTTTCACTCGCTTTCATTCTTTCTTTCTCCCTCTTTCTGTTTCTCTTTCTCTCTTTATCTCTTTCTTTCTTTTTCTTTTTCTCTCCCTTACCTCTCTCTTTTTCTTTCTTTCTTTCTTTCTTTCTTTCTTTCTTTCTTTCTTTCTTTCTTTCTTTCTTTCTTTCTTTCTTTCTTTCTCTGCTTTTCCTTCTTTCGCTCTCTCTTTATCTTTCTCTTTCTAGCTCTCTTTCTTTCATTCTGTTTCTCTTTCTGCCTTTCTTTTACTCTCTAGCTCTCTCTTTCTCTCTCCCTCTCTTTCCCTCTTTTTCTCTCTCTAGCTCTCTCTCTCTTTTTCTTTCTCGTTCTTTCTTTCTTTCTTTCTTTCTTTCTTTCTTTCTTTCTTTCTGTCTCTTTCCTTCTTTCTTTCTAGCTCTTTCTTACCTTCTCTTGCTCTGTTTCTCTTTCACCCTTTCTCTCCATCTTTCTCTCTTGTTCTCTCTTCCTTCCTTCCTCCCTCAGTGTATTTATATATATATATATGTATTCATGTTTCAGTCTTTCTATCACATCTCATCTCTCTTTTGCTTATATTCTTCCCTCTAATATCTGTCCTATGTATTTATTTGTAGCAGTTTTGTTCTACATTATTTCCATTACAGACTCCAGAGTGGATCTATGGAAGCTGTATCACATGGTGCATTCACCTATGAGTTGAGTGAATGACAAGAAAGCTAATAAAGCTAATTGGACCGGCCTAATAAATTACACTGACTTCACTGATTTTATGGAATACTTCAAATAACAAGCAGTACAGTACACGGAATATATCAGTGTGCAGAACACCAGTGTGTACATGAGTGAATGAACACATACCGCACATATTCCCACAAGCAAGTTATGTACATAAACACAAATACAAAATACAACTGTACGCAATGCCCCAGTGTACATGTGAACATATTAGTGCACACATCACGTGTCCGCACATGTACTGTACATATACACATACATATAAATAACTTTATGGCATGCATTGTGTATGTCTATGATTTATCTTCTGCATCTATTTGTCCATCTATCTAATGTAAATATTACACACTACAGTCATATAAGAAGACGTTTATATCCAGCACTATATGCAATATTCCCACCGGAAAAAGAAAATGTAAAATGCTACATTGAATTCATACTTTAATATAATTTCCTGACAACTCCATATATTATCCCTTATGGAGGAAAAAATAAAAAAGCATGAAATGTTTTATTGCAATTTGCCCAAAGCAGATACAATGTAGCAAGTACAGTAATGTGACGTGACCGAGAGTCGTGTCTCTGGACAATCACTAACATCGTCCTCACCGGTCCTGAGGTAGAGACCCATCATCGTTATCTCTCAGTATATGTGATCTTTGCAGCACGCTCCTGGAGATATCATAACTATGCAAGCTACACGACAAGTGTATATATATATGTGTGTGTGTGTAATATGTGTATATATATGTGTGCGTGCATGTGTGTGCATATATGTATATACGTGTGTGTATATGTGTATATTTGTGTGTACATATATGTGTGTCTGTAAATATATATGTATGTGTGTCTATATATATATCTGTGTGTGTACATATATGTACAGTAGATATGTGTGTATATATATATGTGTGTAATATATATATATATATATATATATATATATGCGTGCATGCATATATGTATATATGTGTGTGTATATATATATATATATATATATATTTGTGTGTACATATATGTGTGTCTGTAAATATATATGTGTGTGTGTCTATATATATACAGTATGTGTATATATATATGTGTGTTTATGTATATGTGTGTAATGTGTGTATATAACATATATATGTGTGTGTGATATATATGTGTTTGTGAGTATATATGTGTGTGTAATGTGTATAGTCAATATATGTGTGTATATACATGTGTGTAATACGTATACATATGTGTGCGTACTTGTGTGTGCATATGTGTATATATGTGTGTGCATATGTATATATATTTGTGTGTATGTGTGTGTACATATAAATTCAAATTCAAATTCAAAGAAGCTTTATTGGAAGGACCAAATAAACATTAGTTTTGCCAAAGCACAAGTACAGTAGGGAATAGAGAGTAGGGACTGTGGGGATAATGGGTGAGGACTGCGGGGACGATGGATGGGGACTGTGGGAACGATGGGTGGGGGTAAGGAAGTCCATGGCATATCATGGTTGTCTTTCTCGCAGCCTATGGCACGCGCTTTTACATACTGCGCTGCTATCTCCACCGCGCTCTCTTCTTCCCCCAGCAGGATATATGTTTTCTCTTCCTCCTTCATGGAGCTGTGTGTGTCTGTAAATATATGTCTGTGTGAAATATGTGTATATATATATATATATATATATATATATATATATATATATATATACTGTATATATATATGTGCATGCGTGTGTGCACATGTATATATGTATGTATATGTGTGTGTCTATAAATATATATGTGTGTATATACACGTGTGTGTATATGTATATGTGTGTGTAATGTGTGTATATAATATATAAATATGTGTGTTTGTGTGTGTATATATGTGTGTGTAATGTGTATAGTCTACATATGTATGTGTGTATATATATGTGTACATATATGTACAGTATATATGTGTGCATGTGTATATACACGTTCGTCTATATATATATATATGTGTATGTGTGTATATATGTGTACATTTATATACATATATATGATTATATATACACATGCATATAGCTACATATATACACATACCCATATATATATATACTCTTTTACACAACGTTCTTGAGGGTATAAAAATAGAATAGTAAGTAAATAATGTATTTTATTTCATTGTTTTAATTTTTATGTTTTTATACTATTCATTAAATCTAGAACTATACTCATTATGATTTGCTCAAATGCATCACAGCCTCGATTAATATGCTTAGGTCTCATCACTGCAGTGTAAGGAGTATATTGTAATATTAGGTTACTTAAATAAACAATACAAGAAAATAAGTACAATATCACGGGCATAAAAACCTCAAAGTGACAACACGCCAGTAACATAAAACATATCCCTCCTGACTTCCAGACTTCCCCCTGCACTGCGTTATTACCTAGAAGCCTTGCACTGAACTGGTTAAGCTGCACTTTTCATTAGGTTAGGTATATAAAATCCATTGAAACAATCACATTTGTTTACACTTTCCCTAAATCCGTACTCAAAATTTTTTTTTTACCATAAATTCTGCCAAAGCCCAGATGTTTATAACGTGAATAATGAATGGAAAGTACAGTTTATTTGTTTTTAATGAAGTATGATTTTTTTTTTATACAAGAAACTCGAGAACTTGGACTTAGGCACTTGAAGAAATGTAAAAAAAGAAAAATATAAATAAAAATAGTAAAACACAAATGACTGTTTTCCAGGGTTGCACTTTTTTTTAGGTGAATTAGAAGAATAATGACCCATTCAAAGAGACTTGGGTGCAAGTGGCACATTTCTTTGACTCATTAAGAGATTAAACGTGTACCTACAATTGTTTATAAGAAAAAGAAACATAATAAATATACAGTACAGACCAAAAGTTTGGACACACCTTCTCATTTAAAGATTTTTCTGTATTTTCATGACTATGAAAATTGTACATTCACACTGAAGGCATCAAAACTATGAATTAACACATGTGGAATTATATACTTAACAAAAAAGTGTGAGACAACTGAAATTATGTCTTATATTCTAGGTTCTTCAAAGTAGCCACCTTTTGCTTTGATGACTGCTTTGCACACTCTTGGCATTCTCTTGATGAGCTTCAAGAGGTAGTCTCAGTTCAGCCTGAGACTGGGCTTCACAGGAGCATTAATGTGACTGCCATTTAAATGTTGCTCTCAGTGATTGATAGCGGCATGTAACTAGAGAAACAATAGCATTTGGTAATAGCTTAAGTGGGTGCTGTTACAGACAGATGCTGGTTGTGTAGCACAGCCGGCATGTTGAGCGGGATCAGATCAGGAGTCAACTCTACACTTGCCGACCTTATCACAGACAGACATGTTCCTACATTTGGACTAAGGGTACCGTTACACAAAACGATTTACCAATGATCACGACCAGCGATACGACCTGGCTGTGATCGTTGGTAAGTCGTTGTGTGGTTGCTGGGGAGCTGTCACACAGACAGCTCTCCAGCGACCAACGATGCCGAAGTCCCTGGGTAACCAGGGTAAACATCGGGTTACTAAGCGCAGGGCCGCGCTTAGTAACCCGATGTTTACCCTGGTTACCATCGTAAATGTAAAAAAAAACAAACAGTACATACTCACATTCCGGTGTCCGTCAGGTCCCTCGCCGTCTGCTTCCCGCACTGACTGAGTGCCGGCCGTAAAGTGAAAGCAGAGCACAGCGGTGACATCACCGATGTGCTGTACTTTTACTTTCCGGCCGGCAGTCAGTCAGTGCGGGAAGCAGACGGCTAGGGACCTGACGGACACCGGAATGTGAGTATGTACGGTTTGTTTGTTTTTACATTTACGATGGTAACCTGGGTAAACATCGGGTTACTAAGCGCGGCCCTGCACTTAGTAACCTGATGTTTACCCTGGTTACAAGCGAACGCATCGCTGGATCGGTGTCACACACACCAATCCAGCGATGACAGCGGGAGATCCAGCGACGAAATAAAGTTCCAAACGATCTGCTACGACGTACAATTCTCAGCAGGGTCCCTGATCGCTGCTGCGTCTCAGACACAGCGATATCGTATGGATATCGCTGGAATGTCATGGATCGTACCGTCATAGCGACAAAAGTGCCACTGTGAGACGGTGCCCTAAGAGGTTAAATTGAGGGCTTATTGTTAGGATAGGCTGTGGGGGGCCAACTTTTTGAACATGTTCGACTCAGATGTTTGGATGGGTCACAACACTCCTACTAGCACTGTGCCCCTCTCTTTTTTGGTACTTTTTAGTAGTTACTATACATGTTAAGACACTCGGTGTCTTGGGATTATGTCTCTTCTTCTAAATCCAGTTACTCACTTATTCGTGTGACCTGCTCCTCAAAAATATTTTAAGAATCTGACTTTTTCTTACTGTTGACACTGCAAAATTTCTTACTGTTGCTCTGATTAATTCTCATCTAAACTACTTTCTAATAAGTGCTACTAATTACTAAACTAACTTCTCTCCAATCTATCCCAACTGCAGCAGCCTGTGTCATATTTCTGTCCAGCAACTACACCGATTCCTACTCTCTGTGCCTGTAATTGCACTGGTTCCCATCCACTACAAAATACAACATAAACTTATCACTCTCACCCATAAAGATCTTCACATTTTTTAAATACTCTAACATCACCTCCCATATCTCTATCTACCACCTTCCCACACTCCTCCTCCTGCTAATGATGATCTAAAATTAATACCCTCTTTATTCCAAGCCTCCAACACCCAGCCATCTGACTTTTATTGTGCTGTGGAAATTCTCTGGAATACACTACCCCGGGCCATCTGGTTTATTCACAGTGCCCACAGTGTGCTCTAAAAACATATTTCTTTAGACTATCCTATCACCACACTAATCTATCTGTTCCCTGTTCTCGTTTCCCAACATTATCCCAGAATTTGGTCCCTTTTTTCATCTGTTCCCACTCTCTCCTTGCACTTAGTAGCACTTTGAGCATATACAGCGTTATATGAATTCCCCAATTTATGATAATCATGTCTGGACCATAAACTACAAGCACTTTTTACCTTTTGTGCCTATTTCCTTATAGATTGTTAGCTAGTTTAATTGCAGAATTGTGCTTTATTCTGTAATGTCTTTCATGGTTTGTACATGTTGCCTCTGATTTGTAAAGTGCAGCAAAATATGTTACCACTATAGAAATAAAATTATTATTATTATTATTATTAGTCCTGCCACTTAAAGTGCTCAGCTTGTCACACGTATATGGACCATCTGAGTTTAAATGGTCAATTGAGCTCTGCTAGAAGTAGAAATATATTGATTCCTACATATTCTTTGTATCTTTGGAGACTATTTATTTTTATAGCTAATTCTCAGGTTAAGACAACCACATGATATAATTTATCTGGAAATAGGATTGATATTTGGGCTTAGTTGTTAGCGCTGTTACTTTAAAGTGTTTGGGCCCTGGGTTCAAATGTCACCAAAGAAAACATCTGCAAGGCATTTGTATGTTCTCCCTGTGTTTCCTTGGGTTTCCTCCAGGTTCTCCGGTTTCATCCCACAATCCAAAGACATACTGATAGGGACTTAAGATTGTTTCAATGGGGACAGCGATGATAATGTAAAGTGCTGCAGAAATTAATGACGCTGTATAGTTGAGCAATATTAAAAGCCTGCCAGAGATGATAGAGAGAGACATAGGACCAGTCCAGCACATCCATAGGTGATTTGAAGGTCTCTCCCTATGTACACACATGGAAGACACCTGTCAATCAACCAGAGGGGCTCCCGGAGAAGTCTGCTGGATGCAGAGCTAAAATAACCTGGTCTCCAGATATGGTCCCTGTTCAGCTTTCCATCCATGTTTTCTCTGAAATCAAAGGGTGCTTCAGAGAAAAACATACTTGATTGCAATTGTGCAGCCAAGCTCTGACTAATGCTGCCCCTGGTTTGAGCAGCATGAGTCAAGTAAAGTGCTCCCTTTAATGAAAAAATGGGTATTAGCCTAACCATGTGTCTGATGACCATTCCCATTGGAACACAGCCACTCCAGAAATCCGCTTGACCAATGGTCAGTTATCAAGGGCACCATTGCCTGCAAAGCGTCTAAGCGTTCCTCCATCCTCCACCATGGACTTTAAAATAATCTTTATAATATGCAATAACGTATTCAAAATTTTATGTGACCGCAAACCAGAATTCTTTTTTATTGGTTTCTTTAAATATTGATAAACTTCACCAGCTATAAGTTGTCGACATCAGTGGGGGCTCCAACTCCCGTTTCCCCCACCAATGGACTAATTGAAGGGGCTACCACGCACAGTAAAAATGCAGATCTGGATAGTGTGTAATGCAGCGGTCCCCAGCCTTTCTTACCTTGAGAGCCTGGTTCATCTCTGACAGATGACCGTGAGCCACAGCCAGGCCCCCAAACCCTTCACCCAGAAGTGACACCCAGGGCCCCCCATTATTGGCCTATTGACAACCAAAGCTTTACCACAATGGTTACGCAAGATTGTGTGCACCCCCTCTCATATAGGAAGAATACTTACATCGATAGATTCCCACTTTTCCCCCATTCAGTATTCTTCCATAACACACTCAATACACTTTTGCATATAGCTTTAAGCCCCTCTATAACAGGCAGTATTATCCTATCTCAGCATGCCATTTTTATCCTACCACTGTCCCCACCTGCATATGTAAATACAGATCTGATCTTCTTTGGGGGGATGTTCAGAAAAATAACCATGTGGCTTCCGAATTACAGGTTGGTGGGGACACCTGGTGTAATGACTGTACATGGTGCAGCAACCTGCAGTGTGTTCTACTCAGTGTGTGGAGCTCGGCCATGATACCAATAATTTACTAGTTAGTGAGAGTGCTAACAGTTAGACCACCACTGTTCTGATGCAGAGGACCTGTCCGAAGCATGGATCAAATATCTATCTGTTGGATTATCTATCTATCTATCTATCTATCTATCTATCTATCTATCTATCTATCTATTATCTATTATCTATCTATCTATCTATCTATCTATCTATTTTTACTTATATAAAGTACTGTAAAAATGTTTTTGGCAGGTCTGAAAAAAATGTTGCAAAGTAAGAATGCTTTAAAAAATAGAAGTATTAATAGTTTATTTTTTTATCAAAATGCAAAGTGAATGAACAATAGATTAATCTAAATCAAATCTGTATTCAGTGTGACTTTTGCCTTTAAAACAGCATCAATTCTTCTACGCACATGTTCATGAAACCAGGGATTTTGTAGAATTATAGTCTTAGAATTATAGTCTTATGACCAATTATATCAAACAGGTGATAATGAGCATTTTCATATGTAGGTTGAAAAACAGTCAATAACAAAAACAGAAATAGCTGTGTAAGAGGTTTAAAACCGGGTGAGGAACAGTCAAACTCCGATACAAAGGTGAGGCAGTAGAGAACAGCTTCATGTCACAGGTGTGATGCCGTAATAGGACCATACGCAGTGACCCAAGGAAGTTCAAACAAAACGTTCCTTTATTGTGTTACTTCACAAAGTCTATACAGTAGAAGGCTTCTTCATACAGTCCGTTAGAAATACATGGCTTTAGTTTGCAGTCAATAAACAGGCCAAACTTCCCTCTGTCCAGTTTCCCTGGGTGACCGCACACCGGTACCAAGTCTCTGTACTCACGCAGTGCACAGCACTCTTTATCCTCCGGATTGCAGCCTGGCAAACACAAGACAGCCCGGGACACAGGGTGTCAGTCTCTTTGGTTCCTTCTGCCCCTGTGTTGCTCCACACAGAAAGAGCTCTGCAGACAACTGCTCTGTCTGCCTCCAAACCAACACTGATACATCTCCCCCACTACTATAGGGCTTTTTAATCAGTCACTGCTTCACCATTCTAATCACAGCCACACCTGTGACTGCCATATGCCCTCATGGCCCCACTACGCCTCCGTGCGCATTCTGGAGAGCACAAACAGCCCCCCCTAGCTGTAGCAGGGGTCACTGCCTCACACAGGTCATACACTATTGCAAGACCGAGCAAACAACAAGACATAAGGTTGTTATACTGCATCAGCAAGGTCTCTCCCGTAAGTATATCAGCATTGACATCCTATATGTGCAGGGAAAGAGACCTGAGTACAAGGCCCGATAATAGAGCCAAAATTAATAATTGGTCCCCCTCACATATATGGACCATACTGGAATAAACTGCAATAAACACTGAAAAAAACAACGAAAGCACCACAGCAGTTCAGACATCCAAAATAGCAAAAGGATAAATTTTATTAATAATAAAAAGTAGAGAAACAGGTACATTAGAAAGCATGGGAACATATGTAACAACACAGCACTATAGTGCCCAAAGAGAGCTGTGGACGATATCCATATAATTTCTCAAACAGTAGTGATAAAAATAAGGATTAAACGTGGCGTACCCCTTATGCAGCAATACTTGGCTCCCAGAATAATAATACTTTAAGAGGCATAGAGCAATAAAGTGCATTCGCTATAGTAGCAACATACCGGGTTAGAATATCCGTCACCACGCCGTCCACCGCGATCCCCGACGCGCGTTTCGGTTAAGATGCCCCCTGAGGAAGGTTTCTTAACCGAAACGCGCGTGTTCCCATGCTTTCTAATGTACCTGTTTCTCTACTTTTTATTATTAATAAAATTTATCCTTTTGCTATTTTGGATGTCTGAACTGCTGTGGTGCTTTTGTTGGTTTTTTCAAGGTCTCTCCTGTGCAAAGATTTCAAAGCAGACTGGGGTTTAAAGATGTTCAGATGATGCTCTTTTAAAGAAGTACCAAGAAATAGAAAAAATTGAGGACCATAGATTGGCAATGATTGCCAAGGAAACTTAGTGGAACAGATGGAAAAACACATCATGCTTTTTTACTTTGAAATCAGAAGATATTCAGCTATGCCATCAGTTCAGAACTGGCAGCAACTAAAGCTCTTTTTGAAGAAGCACCAAAAAATTGTCAAGGTTGAGAACAGAAGACACAGTGGTCAGCCAAGGAAACTTAGTGTAGAATATGAAAGACACATCATATTTACTTCCCTTCGAAATCGGATGATGTCCAGCTGTGCCATCAGGTCAGAACTGGCTGCATCCAATAGGACTCAGCTACACCCATATACTATATGGCGATTTCAGGTAGAAGTTTCAGGCAGAAGTGGTCTTAATGGAAGAATTGAGGCCTAGTGACTCAAGTATACAAACATAGAAAAACATAGGAACTTGGGTGAAAAAAATAACAGCAGGTGCTCTGCACTGTGATGAGTCAAAATGTGAAATATTGGGCTGTAACAGAAGGCAGCTTATTTTGATACAGTCGCAATAAAAAACCCACAAAAATCTCTAATATGTTAAGATAAAAATGACTATAGTTTAGAGTAGTGATATTCGCACATCAGTATCAGTCAGCATGAAGTGTAATATGATGATAATTACCTGCACAATAGTCTTCTCCAGCTCTTCTTATGGATAGTGGGAAAAAGTGCCCTAATATTTTTTTTTATCGACTGTCCAGGAATTATTGGTGATTGGTATCTCTGCACTTGTCCCAATGTATAATGATAAAAAATATATATACCGGTCTTAGAGATATTTGCATAGTTCTTGACTTTTAATTAACCCCATAGATGCAGATGTAACAGAGTTGTATTTGTCATTAACACATCTAGTATTCAATTGTTGTGTTGGGATTAGAGACATGTCTAATGATCTTATTGGTTCTGTAGGATGTAAATCACTCTCATTGGTCAGGAATCTGGTTAATCAATTTTGCCAAACCCAATAAATTCTTTAAAAAATTGTGACCAGAAAATATGTCACAAGGTATACCCCAAAATAAAAGTCAATGAGTTATCTCTAGACCACGTCATATGGTATGTCCACAATACTTCAGTAAAAATCAATGAGTTATTTCCATACTACATGTCAAAGAGCATGCCCACAACACTTCCACAGAAGCCAATTTGTTATTTCCAGACTAAATGTTACATAGCATGCCTACAACTCTTCCATAGAAGTCAATGAGTTATCTTCAGACCACATCATATAATTTGTGTCCACTATAGTTCATTAAAAATCAATGAGTTATTTCCACCCTACATGTCACAGAGCATGCCCACAATACTTACATAGGAGATAATGAGTTTTTTTTCCAAAATACATGTCACAGAGCATGCCCACAACATTTCCATAAAAGTCAATGAATTATTTCCAAACTACATGTCACAAAGCATACCAACAACACTGCCATAGAAGTCAATGAGTAATTTCCAGACAAGTCACTGAGCATGCCCACAACACTCCCGAAGATGTCAGAAGAGGAGAAGAAGGAGGATATGGCTGACAGACACTCCGGGATTCTGGACAGAAGAGAGGTGACGTCTGGGCCAGACAGGTAGATCTGAGTGTCATCAGCATAAAGGTGGTACTGGAATCCATGGGACTTTATGAGTTGTCCCAGGCCAAGTGTATAGATTGAGAAGAGTAAGGGTCCTAGAACAGAGCCTTGAGGGACTCCAGCAAAGAGAGGGTGGGATGAGGAGGTAGTGTGGGAGTGGGAGACGCTGAATGTGCAATTGAAAGGTATGAGGAGATCCAGGATAGGGCGAGGTCTTTGATGCCAAAGGAGGAGAGGATCTGTAGTAGGATCAACTGTAGTAGGCAGTGGTCAACTGTGTCGAAAGCAGAGGACAGGTCTAGAAGGAGGAGTATAGAGTATTGTCCATTAGCTTTGGCTGTAAGTAGGTAATTAGTAATTTTGGTCAGGGCAGTCTCAGTTGAGTGATGGGGCGGAAACCAGATTGTAGATGAGAGGAGGAAGGAAAGTTCAGCGTGGACGTGCTGCTCCAGGAGTTTGGAAGGGAAAAGGGAGCAGCGATATTGGGCGATAGCTGGACATAGCAGTTGGATCGAGGGTTGGCTTTTTAAGGATAGGTGTGATTGTGGCATGTTTGAGGGGAAGGTACCAGAAGTTAGTGATAGGTTGAAGAGATGGGTTAGGGATGGGATAAGAGTGGCGGTGAGGTTGGGGAGGAGGTGGGATGGGATGGGGTCGACGGCACATGTGGTGAGGTGCGATTTGGAGAGGAGACAATTAAGCCCCCCTTCAGTGATGTTGGATAGGGAGGTTATGGGGTATGGGCATTGGTCTGATATACAAAGGGGATGTGGTGGTTGAACAACGAAGATTTGTCTTGTTTGGTTGATTTGATATTTAAAGTCCTCAGCAGAGATGAGGGAGGTTGGAGGGGGCAGTGGGAGGCGGAGGAGGGAGTTAAAGGGTTTTGAATAACTGTTTGGGGTTGTAGGATAGGAAAGATACGAGGGTTGTGAAGTCGCCTGTTTAGCAGAGGTGAGAGCAGATTTGAAAGCGAGTGTTACCTGTTTGAATGCAGTGAAGTCGTCTTGTGAATGTGTTTTCTTCCAACACCACTCTGCAACCCTGGACACTTGCCGGAGCTTTTTAATGCTGTTATTTTGCCAGGGTTGTCTATTGATAAGTCGCACTCTGCCATGAATGAGAGGGGCAACTGTGTCAATAGCTGATGTGAGAGTGGCATTGTAGAAAGCAGTGGAAGTGTCTGTGCCGTGGAGTGAAGATATGGCTGCCAGTGGTAGGATAGAGTCAGAGAGTGTGTGGGTGTCTAGGTGTGCGAGGTTTCTGCGGGGGTGCGCATGTTGTTGAACATGGGTGCCTAGTGAGGAGGACAGGGATGAGAAGGTGAGCAGATGGTGGTCGGATAGAGGGAGAGGGGAGGTGGTGAAGTTAGATATTGCAAGACATGTCCCTGAGCATGCCCACAACACTCCCGAAGATGTCAATGAATTATTTCCAGATAACATTTCACGTAGCATACCCACAACCTGTTCATAGAAGTCGATGAGTTATTTCTAGACTACATATCACAGAGCATGCCCACAACACTTACATAGACAATGAGTTATGTCCACATTACATGTTACAGAGCATGCCCACAACACTTGCATAGAAGTCAATGAACTATTTCCAGACATGTCCACGAAAATGCCCACAACACATATAGAAGTCAATTATTTCATAGCATGTCCACAACATTCTGTCATAGAAATGAATGAGTTATCCCCAGACAACAAGACAGAGTAATCCAATAATACTCCCATAGAGGTCAATGAGTTGTCATCATACTACATGTCCACAATGCTCCCATAAAAGTGAAAAAAACATCTCCAGTCTATTAACTATGGCTCATATGGCTATTGACTTGCATGTTCCTGAAATACAAGATTTAATATTCAAACAGAAAATAAAGAATATATATCACTGTCTGGTATAAATTAGTATATATATAAACAGTATACAATAAATTCCCTTCATTGTAGGTAAGTGACAAAATCAACTCTGCCTCTCTCCCTCCTTCACACCCAGAGTCCATTACGGATGGTAACTATATTAATATATATTAAACACAATGCTATCTGCTGCTTGCCTACACTGGCTGCATGTTTGGTAAGGCTCCATAAATGAGGTTTAGTTCTCCCCCCAGAGAATAACATTTCCTCCATCCAGTGTGCTAAATCTATCTCTATTTGAAAATGAGACTCCATAGAATAACACTGGAAACTGGAGAGTTTTTATCCCTTTTTAATGACTGCTCCTTGACTTATCACAGCTTAGTGAACCTGCCCCGCGCTTTGTTTTTCCTTCTATATTCTATTCTTTTGTATCAGCAGCACCTGGGAGATGGATCAGACATGTCCGCTTCATTAAAGGGTTGATCAGCAGCCAGGAAATCCTTAACAGTTAGTGACATTATCATGTTCACCCCAAAACCTTCATACTAAAGTCACCACTCATTCTGGGAGGCTTTATAATGTACCGTATGTTCAAAAGTAGCAGAACATAACTAATAATACCACATAGGGGCCATATTTGGAGTTTGGCATATACAGTTAATACATTGCATTAATACTGTAGATAAAAGAAACACAATGGAAGTGAGTATCGTAGAGAGACAGACAGATAGATATGAGATAAATAGATAGATAATAGATAGATAAATAGATAATAGATAGATGGATGGATGGATAGATAATAAATAGATAGATAATGGATAGATGATAGATAGAGAGAGATAGATAGATAGATAGATAGATAGATAGATAGATAGATAGATAGATAGATAATGGATATATGATAGAGAGATAAACAGATAAAATAAAGAAATAAGAGAGTCATGGAAAAAAGGGAAAAGAAAGAAAGCATAGAAAGAAAGAAAGGAAAGAAAGAAAGAAGCAAAAGGAAATAGATAAGTAGATAGACAGATAAATAGATTCAAAGATAGATTGATAGATGATAGATAAAATAAGAGAAATTCAAAGAAAGAAAAAAGGAAATAGGTAAGTAAATAGACAGACAGATAGAAAGATCGATAATAGATAGATAGATAGATAGATAGATAGATAGATAACAGATAGATAGATAATAGATAGACTGATAAATATAAGATTATACATTACATCAGTCTCATTTAATGTTAAAATAACAGATGAATGACATGTTCCTCTCTGCTATATCGGTTTACCTATTTTCACAACTAAAAATAACTAGTGAACTAGAAACCTTTAATTGCGATGTGTCCTTCTTATGAGAATGTCAGCGCCGCTCTCTTCGCTGCGTCCTGAACCCGGGTGATTCCACTTCTCAATAATTCCCGATACATTATTGCATTTTTGAACTTCTTCCTCTTTAATACTTTGCTTCCTTTAATGGGTGACTGGATATATTCTATCGTGTATTTTTTGTGACACAGAAGCAGTGGATAAGTCTATGATGCACTTCAGCTATGTGATTTAAAAATCCCATACCATATGTTTTCTCACCGGATTGCCTTGTCTTGCAAAATTACAGGATCCGAAGCTTAAAAACACAATTAGGTTGTATCAAATGAAGTATTAAAGAAACCGAATAACTCAGGATGGCAACAATTTACATTTTTTTAAACATTAATTTATTTTTATATATGTTTGCATATTTTAGTTTCATATCTGAGTTATTCCTGAAATAAGATGTTGATCATTGGTTGTTAATTTTTTATTATCTTCTTTAGGTATCAATGTATAATGAGATAATTATAATTAATATATTATGTATATCAGTACGAGAAATGAATACTTAGCATATTGTATACAGCGCTTTAAGAGTTGGTTTCCCCAAAACATTTTTTTAATGTAAATATGTAAAAATTAAACTATATAGAACATATAATATTTAAGTTTTTCCTTTCTAATTTACTGTGTTTATTAAATATTCTAAATATATTTTTAGCTAAACATTAAAGAATAAATAATTGTTGATGCAATATTGTAATTTTATTTTTTAATGCTATGTAAGTTATGAGTCTTTTAGAATATTTTTTTAAAAAAAATTTAACAAATTTCTTAAAAAAAAAGAAAAATGCTAATTTTTGTTTTAAAGTAACTTAATCAGACTCATAGATTTGTAATTCCTCCCAATTTTTGGAAGATGAATAAATATAAAATGTGCTACATAATGTTATACACTAGTGCAATTACTCCAATTTGGGCAATGCTTACCAATGTACAGACGTAGCAGAGCTGAGATTGTTGATTGGTTTTCTATGCAATGTGATATCACACTTGCATAGGACTGCATTCGTACAATGCACTAGCAATAAGAGTCATGACATATTTAGCTCTGCTATATCTGCACATTTATCAGCTCAGGAATGTATTTTCCGGCGTGCAAGAAACCTGATCAACCTCTACCAATAATTTCAACCCTGTTTTGCAGAGGGATTTGCTTTGTCGTAGAATTTGCACAGTGTGTTATATCACTCTCCAGGCACTTACGATGATTTCACCGTGATGTTGCATTTCAAAGCTGCTTTCTGCTATGGCAAGTGAAGCACTTTGAGTTGACAGCCGTGCATAACTGGGACTGTACACCCTTACACTAGATATGTTGGGAATTTCCTTTTCCCCCGTTTTGCTTCTGAGAGCTGTTGTGTTTTAAGAGCGCAATCTCTTTTGAAACTGCACATCATTTTTTTCCGCAGCCTAGAGCTACATTGTAATATGACAACGTGTTACCATCTCGTAGATTTCCCAGTGACAGCTTGACTATCTCAGAGGCTGGGATATATATATGTATATATATATATATATATATATATATATACACACACAAAACAACAAAACATTACTAGTAAAAGTTTTAGCTATAAGTAAAAACGCTTTAAAAAATAGAAGTGTTGATATTATTCCATTCTATTATTTATGTACTGTTTTATTATTTGAAATTATTATATGAGTTTATATTCATCAATGAATAACTTGAAAAAAAAATGGTCAAGCTCTAAATCTTATCAATATTTGGTATGACTGTCTTTTGCCTTCAAAACATCTTCAATTCTTCTTGGTTCTTCTAGGTACAATTGCACACAGTTTGGCAGTGGGGTTGTTCCAAACATCTGCCATGGGTTTACGGAAACAGCAAAGAGCCAGAAGACCGCAGAGTCTGATTTTTCCCACTCCTACTCCTGCACCATTTAGAAGTACTTCACCTTCATATTAAATGGTGCAACTCATGGATGCTTTCCTGCACTAAGGTTCTCAGCTGTTCACTGTTGGCCAATCCCCTCTGCTATATATTGTGAGCCTTGGCAAGCACTCATTGCCAGTGCAAGCTTCATGCTGCATGATTAGAAGATTGTTGTTTGTTGTTGTTTGTGAAGGTGTTTGGTGCATTTATTTGTGATTGTTGCTAGGTTTTGGGTGTGTGCTAATGTCCTTCCTTCTGCTACTTTAGTTTTACCCCATCCTCCAATTCCCAGTGTTTACCTCTGTTGTTTGTGTGAGTATATTTGTATGATTGGTATTTTCCTTTATCCCTGTTTGTATTACTTTGTTAGTCTGGTTGGTGTAGTATGGTACACTACAACACCCTTCTTCCCTGGGTGAGGGAAGGGTACAGACTGAAGGCGGATTCAGGAGCTAAGGCAAGGTATGTGGCCCTGAAGTCTTCAACCTCAGAAGTAATCCGGGAACAGGGTGAGCTAGGGTGCCCCTAACATTAGGAACAGGGAAGAAACCTCTAAACACCTGACAACAGAATCATGACAACATCTTGGAGAACTAGCCACAGATCTTCTGTGTATGAGGCTTTTGCAAATTCTTCTGTCTCTTTGTGTAATACCTCACAGACTTGATGATGTTGAGATCGGGGCTCTGTGCAGCCAGATTATCATTTCTGGAACTCCTTACAGAAGCAAATTTAAGTGTTGTATGGTTGGGGTCGTTTTCCTGCTGCAGAACAATTTGGAGAAAAATCATACAAAGCCATGATGGTATTATATGATTGATAAGTATCTGATTTATTTTTCTCAGCATTGAAAACACCATTAACCCTGACCAAATCCCCAACTTATCCCCAATTTCATGCATAGTTGAGTCACTTGGCCTTGTTTCCATATGAAAGATAAGGCTTTTTAACTGCAATTCTTTTCAGAAGACAACTTAAAAAATAAAGTTGTGAAAGTCAGTTTCATTTCACAGATAATACACCATGGTGAGATTCTGAGCAAACCAACAAGACAGAAGGTACTTCTATTGCATCAGCAAAGTCTCTACCAGCGGAAAATTTCTAAGCAGACAGAGGTATCAAGATATGCAGTTGACGCTCTTTTAAAGAAGCACCAAGAAATAGTTAACCTTGAGGACCATAGAAACAGTGGTCAGCAAAGGAAACTGCAACAGTTGAAAGACACCTCATGCTTTATTACTTTAAAATCAGAAGATGTCCAGCAGTACCATCAGTTCAAAACTGGCAGGTACCAGTGGGACCCAGCTACACCTATATAATGTGGTACACATATATACTGTGGAGACATGGTCAGAAGTGGTCTTCAAGGAAGAATTGTGGCCAAAATGCTAGGCTTTTGAGATCAGGCCAAGTGACTCAACTATACACAAAGACATTGCAACTGGGTGCATAAAAACAACAGCAGGTGCTCTGGACTAATGAGTTAAATGTGAAATATTTGGCTGTCACAGAAGTCAGTTTGAACCAAAGGGCTGCAGAGCAGTACAATAATGAGAGCCTGCAGGAACAGTTAAGCATGGTGGTGGGTCATGGAAGATTAGGGCTGATTTTCAGCAAATGGAGTTGGATCCCTCCACTGGATGCCAATTCCCCAACGAATCCAGATCAAACTACTAACACTGATCTACAAAGCCATCCACAACCTGTCCCCTCCCTATATCTCTGAACTAATCTCCCACTATCTTCCCTCATGTAATCTTCGATCCTCCCAAGACCTCCTACTCTCCTCCACATTTATTCGTTCCTCACACAACTTCCTCCAAGATTTCTCCCGAATATCCCCCATCCTCTGGAATTCCACACCTCAACACGTCCGATTATCCACCACCCTCGGGTCCTTCAGACAGAACCTGAAAACCCATCTCTTCAGGAAAGCCTACAACCTGCAATAACCATTCTGCCGCCCCACCAACCAACCGAGCTGCCGCCACGTCACCATCCACCCAAGCTGCCGCCATGTCACCAACCACCCGAGCTGCCACCACATCACCAAACACCAGAGCTGCCACCCCACCAACCGCCCGAGCTGCTGCCTCACCAACCACCCGAGCTCCCGCCTCACTACCACCAGTGTTGCAGCACACCGACCTCCTGTCTCCTCCCCATTATCCCGAAGAATGTAAGTCCGCAAGGACAGGGTCCTCTCCCCTCTGTACCAGTCTGTCACTCTAAATTTGTTTACTGTTAATGATATCTATAACCCTGTATGTAACCCCTTTTTCACATGTACAGCACCATAGAATTAATGTTGCTATATAAATTAATAATAATAATAATAATAAATAATGCAGAAGACATTGTGGCAAACATTGTTTCTGATCGGGGTTAAGATCATTACCGCCGGTCAGAGAGCTGTGGTTCCAGCAGCTGTGGCCGTCAGTTAAAATTTTACCTATGGTCACAGAGGAGTCAGCTGATAAGAGAGTACTACTCCCATCAGCCTACGAATGCTGCCGCTAATAACAGTGAGAGCAGGCGCGGTTGATAGTTGTATTCATCAGCTGGCGCCTGCGCTATGAATAAATATTTTTTTTTAAAAATGACGTGGGTTTTTTTTATTTTTGATAACCAGCTCAGGCAAAAGTGACAGCTGTTGGCTGCAGCCCTCAGCTATCAGCTTTATCATGGCTGGATATCAAGAATAGAGGGTCCCCACATCATTTTTTTAATAGCTGACCCTCCATTACTAACTGCTGGGATTGATGTCACCTGACATCAGACCGACTAATATGAACCCCACTTACCACCGCCACATGGCAAATGGGAAGAGCCAGGCAAAGCACCAGAATTGGTGCATCTAATAAATGCGCCTTTTCTGGGGCTGCTGTGGGCTGCTATTTTTAGGCTGGGGGGTAATATCCATGGCCCTTACCAGACTGGAAATACCAGTCTCCAGCTGTCTACTTTAGCTTGGATGGTTGTCAAAAATGGTGGGACCCCATGCAATCTTTTTTTAATTATTTTTTTAATTAATTTTTTAAAATTGGTATGGAGATCCGTTTATTCTTGATAACCAGCCATGATAAAGCTGACAGCTGAGGGTTTCATCCTGCAGCTGTCAGTTTTGCTATGCTGGTTATCAAAAATAGAAAGACCCCAGGTTATTTTTTTTTATCATTTATTGTGCAGGCTCAGCTTTTGAGTACTCCAATCAGCCATGCCTGCTCTTGCTGTTATTAGCGGCAGCAGGGGTAGGCTGATGGGAGTAGTACACACATCAGCTGTTGCCTCTGTGACCGGAGGTAAACTTTTTTCAGCCAGGTACAGCTGCAGGCTCTCTGACCAGTGGTATTAATCTTACCACCAATGAGAGCTGCTGGTATTTATCACTCTGTCATGCAGATGACAGCGTAGGAAACACCCGATGTTCGGGGTGACGAAGTTGAACAGTATCACAGAATTCCTTGAGAAGGACCTTTTCAGGATCTGAGCCAGATCAGTAGGTGTTCGGTACAGACCCCGAACTTTACTGTTTGGGTTCGCCCATCACTAGTGCTTAGTTCTCCAAGTTGTTTGGAACAACCTCCCTGCCAAGTTTCTTTAAAAACTATGTGCAAGTGTACCTAGAAGAATCAATGCTTAATTTGATTTAGATTTCTCTTCATTCAGTCACTGTACATTTTGTTAACCGATGAAAATGAACAATTTACAATTCTTCTTTTTAAAGAATTCATACTTTGCAGCTTTATATATATATATATATATATATATATATATATATATATACACAGTATATGTACTATATTACAACATTTTATATATACTATATTTACTCTTTTCTAGGTTCACAGTTTCTGCAGGTAAACAGCTACACACAAGTGTAGCTGTTTACCTGCAGAAACTGTGAACCTAGAAAACAGTAAAAAGTACAAAAAGTACATATTCAGGTAAGTTTAGTTTATTAAACTGTGTGGTTTTTGGATTGTGACAAGTTGAAATTAACTCAAGCTAACCTACTTTATCTATGCATCTTGACTATCTACCATTAATCTCCACTTTCTACTTACCTGAACAGCAGTCAATTTCAGACATAATTGTGTTAAATTTCTCTTTTGACCCTTCATGCTTACATGATTTATTACAACTTTATTGATTAAAAGGATTGTCTACAAATAATTTCCACTATCTTGTTACTGTTACTGAATCGGGCAACTTTCATTGAGATATGGCATGATAGTATCTGGCATATGTTAGTACAATGTCACAGCAGCTGCTTAACATTCAGAAAACATGGTAGATAGCAGTGTGAGCTGTCTATTCTTGCATCAGCAACCCTGGAATCTCCAGTATTAGATCAGACAGGCAAGGTGGACAGCATTGTGAGCAGCCTCTTCTTACCTCAGCTCTCCTGGTTTCTCCAGTATTATATCAGATAGACAGAGTGGACAGCAGTGTGAACAGCTTCTTCTTACCTCAGGACTCCTGTTATCTCTAGTATTAGATCAGATAAACAGGATATACAGCAGTGTGAGCAGCCTCTTCTTACCTCAGCACTCCTGTTATCTCTAGTATTAGATCAGATAAACAGGATGGACAGCAGTGTGAGCAGCCTCTTCTTACCTCAGCACTCCTGATAACTCCAGTATTATATCAGATAGACAGAGTGGACAGCAGTGTGAGCAGCCTCTTCTTACCTCAGCACCCCTGGTATCTCCAGTATTAGATCAGATAGACAGGTTGGACAGCAGTGTGAGCAGCTTCTTCCTACCTCAGCACTCCTGGTATATACAGTATTAGATCAGATAGATAGAGTGGACAGCAGTGTGAGCAGCCTCTTCTTACCTCAACACCCCAGGTATCTCCAGTTTTAGATCAGATAGGGAGAGTGGACAGCAATGCGAGCAGCCTCTTCTTACCTCAGCACTTCTATTATCTCTAGTATTAGATCAGAAAAACAGAATGGACAGCAGTGTGATCTGCCTTTTCTTATCTCAATGTCCCTATTAACTCCAGTATTAGATTATAAACACAGGAAGGACAGCAGTTTGAGCAGCCTTTTCTTACCTCACTACATCTAGCATATCCAGTAAGAGGTCAGATAGACAACATGGACAGCAGTTTCTTACCTCATCAACCCTGGTATCTCCTGTATTAGATCAGATGCGTAGGGTGGACAGCAGTGTGAGCGGCCTCTTTTTACCATAACACTCCTGGCATCTTCAGTATTTGATCAGATAGACAAGGAGGGCAGCAGTTTGATCATCTTTTTCTTACCATAACAATCTTGGTATCTCCAACATTAAATCATATAGACATGGTGGACAGCAGTGTGAGGAGTCTCTTCTTAATTCAGCACCCCTAGTATCTCCAATATTAGATCAGATTGACTGAGTAGACAGACGTGTGAGCAGCCTCTTCCTACTTCAGCATTCTAAACACTGCTACATCTATAGCAGAGAAAACATGAATCTTATCAAAACTGCAACGCAGTCTGGATATCAGGGTCTCTACCCCCATATAGTTTTGTCCTCAGATTCCACAGAAAAAACCTGCTGACAGATTCCTTTTATATATTAAAGAGGATATGCTATCAGTAAATTGACTTCCAATAGGCCTTGCTGACCTGAGAATCAAGAGTGTAGCATCTGCAATTAGTGAAAATGCAGTGGGTGTTAGCTATATATTACATTTATAATGGCACAGAAGCAGTCAGCCATTGGCCATGTATGCGGTATCAGGGTCTGACCCAGCATTTACAGCTTAGAATTGAAATTTCAATGAGAACGTGGTAGTTAAGGGCTTCTTTGCTGGGAGCCCTGATACCTCATGCAACAGCTCCTTTTTTTCCCAGCCACACTCAGATGGCACAAACATAAGATTCATAGAGTACTAATGGTAGAAAAATGTAAGGATAGTAACACAGGTGGCTGAGTGAAAGTAAGTGGAGGCCTGCCTGTCTGGGAGCCCTACTCCTACAGGCAACAAACATGAGGGAGACCTAACTTGGATTCTCCACATTTAAAAAAAACTAGTGTCACACACCACTAAAGTGGCATCAATTTCCACAGAGTAGAAAGTGTAATAGGCCTCTGACACCCCTTCCACTGCAGGCAACCCACTAGATGGAGACACAAGTATTAGTCTCCCTATTTCAAAAAACTATTGTCACACACCACTAAAGTGGACCAAATTTCCACACAGTAGAAACAGTAACATAGACCTCTGACACACCTTCCACTAAAGGCAACCCATCAGATGTAGTTCCAACTTGGAGTCTCCACATTTCAAAAATTGTTTGCAACATTAGACAGCAGCAACAGCAGGCACATATGCCATGACAAAGATGGCAAAGACTGCAATAATGGGAGATCAATGTATGACATTAAAAATGACATCATCGTCTGATCTGCCCGTTCTGCCACTGGGGTGCAAAAGTCATTGGAGATCCATGACTTGTTCATTTTGATGAAAGTTAGTAGGTTTACACTTTCAGGGGACAGCCGGATGTGCCTATAATTCAGGACACCACCAACAGCGCTGAAGAGAGAACACTGGATGCCAGGCATGACAACAGACAACAGAGAGGGGATCATTATCCTCTTCATCTCCTGACTGTTGCGTGTCCATCACCTCATCCTCCTTCATTTAATCCTCAGCTCCTGCACCTTCACTAACAGTTTGTCTGGTACCATGAGCTCCCCTCGATCTCTGTAAGCCACCCTCCCATGGAACCCGCCTGTGCAACGACAGTTCAGAAAATTCAAATATTTGTATCCCTTCAGCATCCTCCTCTGCTTTCAACTCTTCCTCTGGGACCACCACCTCCTCACGCAGACTACTCACAGTGTAATCCAGCATGTAAATGACTGGAATAATGATGCTGATGATGGCATCGTCAACACTAGCCATCTTAGTAGCCATTTCAAAACTGTGCAGAAGGGTACAGAGGTCCTTCATATGTGCCCATTCTGCAAACATGATTTGCACCACGTATGTGTTGCATTAGACCAGGCTATGCATAAGGACATACTGCACCAGGGCTGGTTGCTGCTGCCACAGTTGCTGGAACACGTGCAGAGTGGAATTCCACCATTTCTGAACATTGCAAATCAAACGGTTAACTGGTAGGTCGGAAGACCTCTGTAGCAATGCATGTCAATGATCGATGACCTGCGGGGTGCGATCGGAGGAAGTGAGAACACAGCAACCATGCTTTCTGCAGCAGTGCATCCAGGCCGGGATAGTGGCAGGGAAATTGGTGGTTGAGCATGTGAGCCATGCAAGACACGCATGTGAGGATGCTGCCACCAGGTTTGCAGCATTATCACATGCTGCCTTCCCTAGTTCCAGGTTCAGTGTAGACAGCCATTGCTTTAACCCAGCCTGGATAGATGTCCATAACTCTTGAGCTATGTGACTGTGATCTCTAAGGCATATTCATTTGAACACTGTCTGATTGCAGTGAGCCATGGCTGCATAGTATAGAGGTGTCAGGAATTCTCCATTGTTGGAACGCATATCTGATTAAGGCAGAGTTTGAGGGCATAGGTGGAGGCCCCAGACAAGGTGCAGGAGCCAGAAGGAGTGGAGGAACTGTTAGATATAGAGGTTTCTCCCACAAGCCATGGGAATTGAAAGACTTTTGAAGCAGCCCCTTGACCAACTGCCCCCACAGCCACTAGAGTCACCCAGTGGCCAGTCAGTAAGATGTAACGCCCTTGCTCATGTTTGCTCGTCCAGGTGTCAGTGGTGAAATACACCCTGGCAGACATAGATTTTTTCAGGGAATAGGTGATGTTGTCTGTGACATGCTGGTGTAGTGCAGGCACAGTTTTCTTAGAGAAGTAATGGTGACTGGGCAACTAGTTTTGTGGGCCTGTGACGGCCATTATCTTTTTGAAACCATCTGTATCCAACAGGCGGAAAGGCAGCATTTCTGTGGCCAGCAGATTGGAGATGGTGGAGTTCAAGCTCTTAGCTTTGGCATAAGTGGGATGAAACATTTCTTTACGTGACCACAACTTCAGGACCAGCTGGCTGCTGTGCTGAGAGAGGGTGGAGTATGGAGAAAAGAACAATCTATTGGACAGTGAGAGAGGTACAGCCAGAGATGTTATGGTGGATTGAGAAAAATGCGGTGTGCTAGGTGACACAAAAACAGCAGTCATGTCCACGTCCGTACCAGCTGACGGGCTCTCACTCACCCTGACTGTAGGGGGTAAACAAGTGGAGACCTGTGTGAGTTGACTTGGCATGGTGGCAGAGGAGGAAGCAGCAGATGAGGTTGATGGGATGACTGATGATTGGTGAGGTATGCTAGTCCACATTTTAGTACAGTGAGATTCCCACACTAAGGCATGTTGATCATGCAGGTGCCAGTTCATGCATGCAGTTGTGAAATTATTGCAATTTTTGCCTCTACTGAGTTTTTTTTGCAAATTTGGCAAACAATGTGAGTTGGGTCATCCTTTGCGGTCTCAAAAAGGACTAGGCTAGGCAACCCTTGCCTCCCCTGCGAACTGTACACTCATGACTGATGCTGGCCATAGCCAGAGTTGGGGCTGAGGATGCAGTGCTTGTTGTGGTTGCATCAGTTTGTCTATGTGGAAAGCTGCAATGTAACCTCCTCATCTTCCTCCTCCTCCACCTCCTCTGCTGAGCTACTCAGATGCATAGCTCTGGGTTCACACCAAGTTGGATCTACAACCTCATCGTCATCCTCTCTGTTTTCACATTCCTCATCCTGACAGTCACACTCCTCCTCTTCCAGCCCTGACATCACAGTACAGTCCGCATGCACCTCTGGTATCTGAGTCTCATTAGGATCATCTCCACCCCTGGTGGTTGATGTCTAGTGATGAGGATCTGTATTCTGCTTGGACCCTACTTCGTCCAGACCCAGACCCAACTTGAAAAAATTTTGGCCATCAGTGCAGATGCTTTCCTCCTCTGGATTCTGTAATTCTTTGGAGAAGACCTCTGATGCCCATGGAATACAATGTGTGAACAGCTTTGCAGAATGGCCCATCTGAGGTTCCCCACAGTTAGTTGGGCATTTGGAAATTTGTGATGTAGGTGGAAACAAAGGTGATTGGGGTGCCACTTCTGATGATTGTACTGCGTGGGATGTTAAAGGGGAGGAAGGGGAAATAGATTCCACTTGATGCAGCGTTTGCCATCCACTGGAGCAAATGCTCCTTCTGATCCTCATCTACAAGATATTCCACTGTGTGGCTGACAAAGAAAGGGAAACGAGTAGCCCATCCAGTAACATATGTTGTTAGTGGTCTTTGATAGGATGAGATGGTGTTTGTTTAGTTGAGATTTCATTAACATTAACACCTAACCCATGTACACATCGAGCAGCAAGTCTATTCCCCCTTCCACCATGACCTCGCTTTTTCCCCACTCATGTTGTATGTAGTCTTCTCCTATTGTAACCTGCTGCTTCACAGCCTTAAACCTACAGCTGCCAGTCACCTGCCACTTAATGAACAATAACTATTTATTTTCTTAGATAGTGTGCCTGAGTGAATTTTAAGTGGAAATCTGGCCTTCTGATCTGTCACTGATGCACAGTGTTATCACAAACTATGTGGATTAGCTAATTGGGTCTCCTTGCTGCACCCCAATGGTAGGCATAACAATGTTTAAGTGGTAATCTGGCTTTCTGATTTGTCACTGCCACACAGTGCACAATCTAGTTCGACGCTGGAAGATCGATTTCACACAGGACAGGATCATATCTACCTAACTGGCAAGTTTACTTGCAACATTATCTAGAGTGGTTTCTCTGCACTGTGACGCTGAGAATATGGCATCAGCAAAACAAGATGTCCGCTTTTTATATGGCCAGAGACATATGACTTCGGCAGACGATCACAAGACCTTGTGTCATGATGTTGTGGATGGTTTCTGTGCCATGATTGGCTGACGGAATCAACACACAAAGTTAAGGGGGGAAAAAAAAGAGTACGCTGCTGCTCTAACCTCTCCACACCCCTTCCGATCATCAAACACATCCCCCCGTCCCCCCGCTCATCATACATCACCACTATCCTAGCCAAACTAATAACAAAACCATTAGTGGAAAGGCAATGATTTACCAAACCATGACCAAATTTTCCCGACTTTGAGTAAAAAAGTTTGCGAATCCGAACACGAATCCAAATGTGCTATGTTCCTACCGAATTTGAGATTTGCAAACTTTTTCCTAACAAGTTCTCTCATCTCTATTTATCGCATAAAGATGTCAAATTTAAAAAAAAATATTGGTCACTAAAGGGTTCAACCAATTTTTGCTATTAAATATAGACTAAAGAAAATATTTATTTTTTAAATTATTTTTCATATCTCTATCTAGTGAAAAAAGAATACTTAAATATTCCAGTTGCCACTTCGGGAGCTGAGCCTCATAATAGACTGACACTTCCTGTTCTGTTCAGATAATTTTGCTGTCTCGTTAATATTTCAGGTAGAATTTCAAAGAAAAATAAGACCTACCTATACAGTACATAAAACAGGATCCCCCATTCATAGTACATGATGTCACAGCTCACCTCTTCTTCCTCCTGTAGAATGACTGATATCTCTATATACAGTAGATAACACAGGATCCACCATTCACAATAGGTGATGTCACAGCTCACCTCCCCCCCCTCCTGTACAATGACTGATGACACCTCTATATACAGTAGATAACACAGGATCCACCATTCACAATAGGTGATGTCACAGCTCACCTCATACTCCTGTACAATGACTGATAACACCTCTATATACAATAGATAACACAGGATCCACCATTCACAATAGGTGATGTCACAGCTCACCTCCTCCTGTACAACAACTGATAACACTTCTATATACAGGATATAAATCAGGATCTGCCATTCACAATAGGTGATGTCACAGCTCACCTCCTCCTCCTGTACAATAACTGATAACACTTCTATATACAGGATATAAATCAGGATCTGCCATTCACAATAGGTGATGTCACAGCTCACCTCCTCATCATGTGCAATGACTGATATCTTTATATACAGTAGATAACACAGAATCCACCATACACAATCGGTGATGTCAGAGCTCACCTCCTCCATCACCCTGCCCAATGTTCTCTGTACACGTTATGAAGCATGCCCACAACACTTCCAAAGAAGTCAATTTGTTATCTTCACTTTCTTATGCCCCATATGGCTTCTTAAAAACAAATCTCTAAATTTTGTAAACAGGAGCTCAGGCAGGGGGACAGAAAATAGAATAATAGAATAAAAAAAATCTATTATCACAAAATAAAACAGATAGAACAGGAAAATTAAGAAAAAGTGTCAATGTCTGGTTTCAGATATGACACAAGGTTATACAACATCTGCAAAGAGTTTGTATGTTCTCTCCGTGTTTGCGTGGGTTTCCTCCAGGTTCTCCGGTTTCCTCCCACATTGCAAAGACATACTGATAGGGAATTTAGATTGTGAGCCCCATTGGGGACAGCGATGATAATGTGTGAAAACTGTAAAGCGCTGCGGAATATGTTAGCACTATATAAAAATAAAGATTATTATTATATAGATTATACATTCCCTTATAGTGAAAAAAATGCTTTGCAAATAATGATTATTTTATATCATTTTTAATTTTAACTTATATTTTAGAAAATAAAAAACCTTTGTTATTCAATCATTTTTTATTTACTTTAATGATTTTTTAATAAAACATTTTAGTGGAATCCTTTCTATTATTTAACATTTTTTGCCTTATATTGTAAACAAATGATAATTTATTTAAATATTTACAAATATGCTAGAAAGGTAAATATATATATATCAGATCAAAAGATAACAAATCTCAGAAGACGTTATTTATTTGTGAGACTGCTGCTGAATATGTTCGCCTAATTTTACGTCGACATTTCTTCTCATAACCCTGTAACCAGCCTTAAGGATTCTCGGTGCAGCCCTGCCTGGATGAGCTGTCAGTCCTTTACAGAGTAAAAGTTTCTTTTGTTGCACTTGGTAGAGTTTGGTTCCGGGCTTCCTCTGAGCAACGTGTGCCTGGCCTTGCAATGTGTCTTACACTAATACCTTCACTACTGTAAAAGAAACAGGGGAACTTGAGAAATCGCCTCCAGACATACACATGATTATTTCACCAAATTTGCATCTTTTTAACAGTAATGGGGATGGCTTTCACAAATGCTCCCTGTTTCTAAATAGATATTAAGTGGCTGTTTCTAGTTGCATCCCTCCCAGGGTCTCGGGAGAGCGTCTTCGCAACCCACCCACTCTGCTAGATCTAACCTTGTGCTTAGCCCTCTGGCAGCTGCGCTCAGCTCTTGGCATCTGGCAGAGCCTACAGAAGGGACTGCATTGAGAAAGCTAGCCAAATGATACAGTCCTCACTGGGGAACCTTTATAATGCCTGAGTACATAAGGCTGCCTGCTTCTCCTAAATATTACATTAAAAAAATAAGAGCGAGAGAAGAAGGTTTCAGAATCCGAGATACCTGCAAGAGACAGATTTACAGGAGTTACCACTTTTCAGACAGAGATTTACGCATTATCTGTCCATTTTGATTCTCTATGTAGATGTAGCAGGGCTGAATTTGTTCCTTCGCTCTTTCCCTTGTGTATGTGATCATTCGTAATGGAGTAGGCCACGTTAAAAGGGTTGTGAAACTACAAAACGAGGCCATGTAGGGTATTAAAATAACAGGTTATGGATATTGACCTTCGGACGCCCTCCACGCCCTGCCAGTGTCCTTGCTTCCTCTTCCCTGCTGCAGTTAATCAGTGGACACTGATCAGCTGCAGCCTTCATATTCCATCTGAGCCTGAAAAGAGATTGTTTTTTCTGCTAAGATGGAATGTGAAGGCTGCAGCCAATCAGTAGCCACTGATTGGCTGCACAGGTCACTTGACAACCTGAGATAGAGCAGGAAGTTTGGCGAACTTTGAGGGACACAGACAGCAGTGTAAGGCAATGTTCACATGTTTGCGTTTATGCTGAGTTATTTTTCTGAAGGCAAAACCTGCTCAAAGCTGCTACAAAAAAATCAGGTTTTGCTGCATTTTTATGCTGCATATTTGCTGCATTTTTGTTGTTGTCTCTTGCACATGATGATAAAGTTTTGTGGCCACCAAAAAAAATGATGTAACTACCTTAAGGATTTTGCACTAAAAACGCAGTAAAAACTGATACCTGCTGTGGAGACATGGGGTGTTGGCGGCCACCCGGTCCTCTAGCCAAAACCGCATGGACCAGGGATCATCACACCTAATGCCCACTCTCTCTTTAACATGGGCATACCACTACTCAGACAACACAGAGGGAGGGTAAAACACTGTAGGAATACTTTATTGAACCACAAATCAGGAAAATAACACATAGATCAGTCCCAGCACAGTACCCAAGATGGTGCACATTACAGACTCTCATCCTTCTGCTGACTCACCGGGATAATAGCAGCTGTTACTTCATATCTTCCAGAGCCGGTCACCACACCTGTGGCACGCACACAGAGAGGAGGCAATGACAAGCGTAGGAAGATGACAGTCCATTCAGGTACAAGGCCAGTTGACCAGAGGGTCACAACCTGGCTTCTCAAAACAACTCCATGGAGCCAGGTGACCGGCGGGTCCCAATCCTGGCTTTGTCCAAACGTATCCATTGTTGAGTGACGGTCAATGGAGCAGATCTGTATTCTTCCAGCCAGGGCCGAGGTCCCCTAAGCTGGCATCCTGTAGAATGATAAATCTTTGTCCCTCATGATGGAGCCATGATGTATTGGCTGCTGTCCTGTAGAGACTCACTAGATGTCTTGGCTGAATCTCTGTGTCTTCATACAGAGGTATATAACCACTTTTTATAGTTAGCAATTGTCCTTCATCCACTATTCACAAATAAAAGGGGAAGAATGGAGATCTAGTTTTTCCTCTTCTATTTTAAAAGTCAATAAACTATCTGGCCTAGACAATGAGCATTTAGCATAACAGCAATATCACTAGTCATCAAGGATAAGAGCAATATGTTACATCAAATGTCAACTTACAAGTCAAAATTACAGGCTTACAGAAGTAAAAAAATCTGTTTTATTGACCAACCAGAAAGAAACACATAAATTCAAAAGTTCAAAAGTCAACATATAAATAACAGTCTATTCTTCCTGGCTTGCTAAAAATAGATGTATAGTTAATTAAGATACAATGCTGTGTCCTCACACCTGCACTTTTTGCTGCATTATTGCACTTACCCATTGTTTCCTATGAGTGAAAAATTGCTGCAAATACACAGAAAAAATACTGAAAGAAGTGACATGGAGCAGTTTTTTAAAAAATGGAGCTGTTTTTCAAATCAGTCAGGAAAATAAAACCAATGTGTGCACGAGATTTCTGAAATCCCATACACTTTGCTGGTACTGTGAAATGCAACTGAAAATTTGAGCAAAAAAAAAAACGCTGCAAAAAAGCAACCTGTGAACATAGCCTTAAAGAGTGGTAATGGTCTGGTAGGTGACTATCCATTTTTTGTTTTTTAAATACCCCAATGGTCACACTTTTAATCTAAAAAAATTACCGCTTTAAGGATATGTTCCTACTTGGTGGATAAGCTGCAGATTTTCTATCTGAATTTGCCCTAGCAGCATGTGAATGAGTTTTCATCATTATCCATTCTCTGTAGACTGTAAGTTTATGTTGCAGATTTGTGGATTCATTGTACATTTTGATTTCTTGCATATGGAATGAATTATATGAGCTGAGGCATCACACTCCCGCCGCAACCCCTTTTTGCTCGAGTTCCATCCATTTTGGCAGAGCCGGGTGTTGCTTAGAAAAGTAGCAAATAGATCAATGGCTGCACTCAATTTTACTGTACTAAAGCAAGGAAATGTGTGATACATATGTATCGCACATTTCCTTGCTTTAGTACAGTAAAATTGAGTGCAGCCATTGATCTATTTGCTATATAAGTCTTTTTTGGTTATGCACCAGTTCACACTAGATTGCTGTTCAGTCAGTTTTCCTATATTTGCTTAGAAAAGTTGCAAAATTCTTATGCAACTTGGAGTTGCGCAAAAATGTTGCAACTTTTGATGTTTTCACACCAGTTTCTGGTGTGAAAACATCAAAAGTTGCAACATTTTTGCTCAACTCCAAGTTGCATAAGAATTTTGCAACTTTTCTAAGCAATTTACTCCAGAATTTTGGAAAAATTGCTTTGATGAATCGAGGCCCATTTGTTAGAATTTTTACTGTGAGTTACTTATGAATTGACATCAATATGTGCAACTGCTGAAAAAAAAAGCTGCAAATAAAAACAAAAAAAAAGCAAAAAAAAAAAAAATTCCCTATACTCACCTTTCATGGGTTTCAGACCCATCCCCTGCCATTCTCTGTTTCACCTGGCCTCCCCTGCTGCAGTTTCATGTGACTACTGTAATCAGAAGGAGGGTGCAGGAGTCACGTGAGCCGAGACATCATTTTTTTACAATTTTACCCCATCGGCAGTGGCAGCAAATTGGCACCAACATCCACACTATTTGGAGCAAGGTTGCTGCTTCAGATGTCACCCTAGTGTCTCTGGAAATTGCTGTAGAAAGTGTCCATACAAAAATGTGACTTTTTTTTTCAAAGTTTAATAGAAAAGAATAATATTATTCCATGAAAGCAAAATCTAGAAAATGTGCAATTTACATTTCTGTCAATACTTCTGCGTATCACAGCAAAAACGACTGATTTTAATTAAGGAGGTGGGTGCGTTTTGTTCTGCCATTCGGTGACCCATTCTTTCTCATTTCCTGATTTGCACAGACAGACTGACGGAGTTTTTCTTCCAATTTGCTGTTCTTGTAATTGAAGAACCTTCTACACAACTTTTTTTTTACAAGATGAAAAAAACCTTTCAGATAAACATCTCCCTAATACTATGTAACATTAACCAAGATTGCTTAAATGTCCCTACGCCTCGTCTTCGGTGTCACGAGATAGCTGGAATTAATGTTCCAAACTCATTTTACTTCTTGCTTTTTTTTTAAACATGTTAAAATAATTGAACCCTTGGAAAGTGTTATGGCAACTAGCATTATATTTATGGACAATGGCAAAATAATTTCTTTACACCCGAAATTTGTATTACTTTTGTAACTGCAAATAATAAAGGCAAATAAAAAAGAGTGTATTATTAAATAAAAAATGTTAACTAAATAAATAACTAAGAACAATAAAATCAAAAATAGTTTCTTTGTATGCAAAGAAATAGCCAAAACTGTTTCCAAAATTAAAAACATATTTCAGTCTTTGGCTGCAATAGATATAATGGTAAATGGATGAAATGTCTTGTATTGTAAGACAGTCTATATCATTGATATAAAAAGGGATAATGGAACATGATATGCTGAAAGTTGTACAATGGATATCACTAGACGTTTGCCAAAGTAACAGAAATGAGAAGATACAAGCACTGAGGTGCAGATCTCATAAGGCTCCAGGTCCAGTAGTATATTGTGGGATGCCATATGGTGTCTTCTGAGCTTCAATGCTTCTTCTGAGATGAAGGCATAAAGAATAGTGATGAGTGAACGTGCTCAGATAAGGTGTTATCGAGCATGCTCGGGTGTTGTGAATTAGACTTTTTTGGCTCCCTCTTGTGGTCACTAGTGATATGACTCTGGGATTGTCTTTCCTCAGTTTGGCACTTACCTGGGTCGTTAGTCTAGGGGTGTCGCTATATAAACTCCCTGGATTCTCAGTCCAGTGCTTGGCATCGTTGTAATCAGATCCTTCTGTTTGCTCCTGTCTGCTGGTCCCGGTTCGTGCAAAATCAAGCTAAGTCCTGCTTCTTTGTTTTTTGGTTAATTGCTTTGCTCTTATTTTTGTCCAGCTTGTACTAAATGTGATTCCTGACTTTGCTGGAACCTCTAGGGGGCTGGTGTTCTCCCCCCGGGCCGTTAGACGGTTCGGGGGTTCTTGAATATCCAGCGTGGATATTTTGATAGGGTTTTTTGCTGACCATATAAGTCATCTTACTATATTCTGCTATTAGCTAGTGGGCCTCTCTTTGCTAAATACCTAGCTCATTCTTACGTTTGTCTTTTCCTCTTACCTCACCGTTATTATTTGTTGGGGGCTTGTATCCTACTTTTGGGGTCTTTTCTCTGGAGGCAAGAAAGGTCTTTCTTTTCCCTTCTAGGGTTAGTTAGTTCTCCGGCTGGCGCGAGACGTCTAGAACCAACGTAGGCACGTTCCCCAGCTGCTGCTATTTGTGGTGCTAGGGGGCTAACCGAGAGTCTTCGGCGTGCTTGAAAAATATGTTTGAGTCCCCGCTGCTGCATGTCTCATGGCTGTTCAACAGCAGCAACACATGCAGGGTTTGCCCAACAAACAGCCAATACTTGAATATGTTGCATATGTTTAAAGGGAACCTGTCACCCCCAAAATGGAAGTTGAGCTAAGCCCACCGGCATCAGGGGCTTATCTACAGCATTCTGGAATGCTGTAGATAAGCCCCCGATGTATCCTGAAAGATTAGAAAAAGAGGTTATATTATACTCACCCAGGGGCGTTCCCTCTGCGGTCCGGTCTGATGGGCATCGCGGTCCAGTCCGGGGTCTACCATCTTCATAGGATGACGTCCTCTTCTTGCCTTCACACTGCGGCTCTGGCGCAGGAGTACTGTACTTTGTCTGCTTAGCTCAACTTCCATTTTTGGGGTGACAGGTTCCCTTTAACAGCTGTGAGAGATGCATCCTTGGGGACTACAACATATTTTTCGAGCAGGTTGAAGACACTCTGTTAGCACCCGTGCATGATAACATATTATCCAGGAACATTCGCTCATCACTAACAAAGAAGCATATTAGAGTCCTAAATAATTATATGAATGCCTTATTATGAAGCAAATCTATAATACTTTCGAGTGCAGGTGACAAGATGGCATCCCATCATTGTCCCTAAACATGTGACTCCTGCCAGTCCTCTATTTAGTTGTGTCAACTCTGTAGTTAAGAAAAAGTTACAAATATTAATGGTAAAAGGTAGAGAAGGTTCTAGGTGTCTTCAAATATATTTATTGTGACACTAAGAATAAGATAGCTGCACATCCTAAGTGCAGGTGTACACAAGCATATTTTTTGGTCTGAATGCTTTCCAACAAAACATCAGATTGCACTAATGTTAGTTTATGGGCCGTGCACATGTCCCATTCTGTCCTTGGACAGACTCTGAGGAAAAATATTGCTGCTTTCTGGAGTTCAATCTGACATTCCGATCACACTCCGCCATGCAAGTCAATGAGTGTGGAAACCATCAGACTGCACTGGAATGACATCAAAGGGCAGTCCTATTTTAACGGAATCACACAATGGAGAAGATGGTGAAATGTTTTTCTCCATCTTCTCCACATTGGAGAAAATCGGAGCACACTATGATCATATTCTGATGTAACTCTTTCCAGAGTTTGATCAAAGTGTAATTTCCTTAATCAGCCTCATTCTCTCGGATGAGAGAATTTACACTCATCTACCCCTAGCTTAAAGGTAACATATATGTATGTCAACATGGGCTATGCAAAAAATATTGGTGATCTTACAGAAGATATTTCATAAATGTCCAATAGATTTAGGTTCCACCTCTGGGAGTTGCATCTATCTCCAAAACTTGGGTCCCCTAAGCCTCCATTTCAACTGAATGCCTGACCAGTGGTGATAGTGGAGGTGGCAGCACATATGTCAGCTTTCTCCATTCACTGTTATGATAGCAAGTTAGATTTTGACCTGAAATAGCACTAAATAGAGAGAGCTGGCATATGCACAAACACCTTTCCTGTCACAGAATGTTGGGGCACTACTCAAAATAGTGGACCTATGGACCCCTATTCTTGAGGTTGGTGCAGTTTCCAGAGTTGGGACCTCCATCTTTTAGACTTTTATGGCATAGCCATTGTTTGACTATCTTAGCCTGTGCCATAACCTTTGAAGGAAAGTCCTGTCACAGACACAAGAAGCCTCTCCTATCAACATCTTAGCAGCAGTTTTGGAAGGGAAGGACCAGAGGATAATGGGAGACACAAATGTAGCAATTGGTTGGGTTCTCAGCAGCAGATAATTTATGTAGACTGAAATACCCATTTTAATGTTTGCTGGTAAATTACTACATGGGCTTCAAAATTGACAACTAGAGATCTAAGCCAGAACTATGCCCAGAACAGTAGTCAGCCAGTAGTCTGCTTCTCTTGGCAGATTTTTAGTAAATGGATAGAATGGATACTCCATATATATTTATTTTCTGTGGCGTATATAGCACCATTATATTTCGTAGTGCTGAGCAAAGCTTTTAATCTCTAACATTTGTGCATATTCCCACAACTTATTTCCAGTTTGCACATATATCCATATCTTTTTTTCCTGTGAGATCAGCTTTGTATATTAGTTTGTGTACTAGATGCCATGATATAGTTAGAGCCAGGATTACCCTCATATGGGAGAAATATTCAGTTGGGTGCACAAGACCGATGTCGAAATCCCCTGGCCATGGAAGTGTGTCTTGATGGCTCCACAACTATCAGCCAGCATGAGGACACATGACAGGTCCTATCCCCTGATGGCCAATGGTCAAGATGCCACCTTATAAATGGGTATTTCCAGGATAGAAAGCTATCTCTAGCCAAAAAATAGGGAATACTTTACTTAACGCTTGGGAGGTTTGAATTTCTGTGACTCCCAACGATCCCGAAAACTGTGCACTGGGTCCAGAAAAAGGAGTTCTCCTTAGCCCCATCTTGAACAGAGGAGCTGTGCTACATTGTTTATAGAATAGGAGTACTATACCCATCTTTTTCTGGGAGTCCCATAAACAATGGATCTGGGACTTTGGATCTCGAAAACAAGGCTTTGCACTTAAATATAGCAGAGGTCCACAAACTAGACCTCTACTTTATTCTAATGAGGCTCTTCAAAATGCTGTTCTCAAAGACCCATACTTAGGATCGTCGGGGTCATGTAGGTCGAACCCTCAGCGATCAATAAGTTATACCTTTCATTGTGAATATGGGATAACTTTCACTTACGGTAATACTTTTTAATGACCTGTATTTATATTCCCAATAAAAAGACAAGTTTTCTATTAAATGTAAATTACAAAAATGATGAAAAAAACTAACAAAAAGGGCTAATTCGGTGCCAAATGTAAACTTTAGAAGTGCATTATTTAGAACAATGCAAATCACAGAGCAATAAAAGATACATTAGAAAATATGCAAAGCTATTTCACATTTCTCCAAAGACTGTGGGGGATTAAAAAGTCACAGTGTTAACAAAGTGATTTAGAACGTGCCACTAAATTGGGCCGTTTGTGTAAAAATCTACATACTGAATCTTTTCGCTTTAGCTTCTTCTCATTACATTATATAACATTAGCAGTTGTGAAGCAGTCGACCAGATATTGCTATTACATCCGATTTATCTACCATTCATTTTCACGCAGATGCTATCTCCAGTAATTTTCTTGACTTGCGTTCTGAGTCCAGAGTCTACAATGAGCACTGAGTCTTTTAATTAGTCCCTCCTGCTAATTTAGGCACTGGGTCAAAATTTCGAAAGGAAGAGGCCTCTCCAGGGTATCACATCCTGAGTCAGAATTGGGAAAGTAGAATTCGGCATGTGCACACAAGCATACATAATAAACTGCGTTGCCAAAAGGGAACACTCTAATTGTGATAGATTTAAAATATTTTCTGTATGTGATGATTAGGAACTGATTGTTTCATTGGCCTGAATTCACTTTGTAAGCAACATAACGTAATTGAATAATGCACGCCAAAATCGCATAAGATCTTCACTAGTGTTTTTATATTAAATTTGTGCAAGAATTTTCCATACTTGTGCACTGTGGATCCTGACATACGCTATTTTCTTTACCACCCTACTGGGTCTACTTAGATGTACGTCATATATGGATACTGGTACTGTGTATTGCTATACTTTTTATGGCATACTCCATGACACACGTAATAACCACAGCTTAAAAGTGTCTCTGCGATACCCTCCATTGTCTCATGGAACAATGTGTAGGTATAGCAGAAAGTAATTTAGGCTGGGGGCAGCAAAGAGAAGCATGACTGAGCAGAGGGGCTAAAAACCTTTGGTTAATGACGTCAAGGATTTTGCCAAACTCGGGGTTAGACAGTTCTAAAAAAAATAAAAGCTTAAAGAGGTTGTCCACTACTTTAACATTGATTGCCTATCCTTTGGATAGGTCTTCAATGTCTGATCGGTGGGGTCACGATACCCAGCGCCTTCACCGATCAGCTGTTCTGAGTGTAGGCGGCAGCCGAAACTGCTCAGTTCTGGAGCCCAACCAAAGCTTCTTCCTGGTCCTGGGACCAAGAAGAAGCGCCTGTTGGGAGCAAAATGGCTGTTGTTTGTATTTTGCAGTTTTCTACTAACTATCACGCTGTGCTCATTTGAAAATTTTGAAAAAAAAGTCTATCGATATTTTTGATTGGGTGAATCGCGCAGTGTATCCTCTCTCTAATATTAGCACATTGGCAAATTTCTAAAAAATGACCCCAAGCACTTACCGAAGCTACAAGATCTCTCTTTTAGTAGAAAAGATTTAGTATTGTAGCTAAATTAGGATCTATTCCTCTTACTTAATGTCCTGCTTGGCCATTGCTTCGCCTGCCTGAGATAAGGAATACACATATAATTCTTTTACATAGTAATTAGGGTAAAATGATGGTCATCAGAACATATTTCATCCTTCAGAGGGGTTTCACAATCTAGACACATCGTTATTTTACGTCTTCCCAAACCATGTTCCTTTGTCAGATCAGTGACTTACATTACATGGAAAGTTCACCGATGAAGTCATTCCTGGTTTGAGTTACTGGACAGAATAATATTCGTCCAGCTGCGCCTGCAAAATAACAATTTGAGTATTCAAAAATGACATCACACTATCATGAGTCAAAATTAAAAAAGAAAGCTAGAGTGTTGAAAAAGCTTCAGGAGCCAAGTCGAGTTATATAATTTGACTTTATCGAAATTCTTCATGAAATTATTCAGTTTTTCCATATGGCAAAAAAGGGACTTTCTGTTTAGTAGAGAACAACCTTTAACAATAGTAAGAAACGACCACCAATAAAATGACTCACAAGGCTATATAATAATACATTATAATAGCTTGGATACATCAAAAGGGCCAGGAATCTGGTTTTCCGTTCTACCTTTAAGGGGTTATCCATTCCAATATTTTATGTTACATATGGGCACAAGGTGGATTTTATAAAAAAAAAAAAATAAGGAAAGAAAAACCTACGAAATCCCTACTGTTTTTTCACACTGCTGCCTATTGGTCTCCTTCCTTCCACTTCCGGCAGTCACATGACAGCTGCAACCAATCATCAGCTGCTGATTTACTACAAATGTGACTGCGGTATGTCAATGCTGCAGCCAAGCAGTGGCTACTGACTGGCTGCAGCAATCATAAAAAATTCTCTGCCAGAAAAGAAAGTGAGGAGACTTGCGGGGGGGGAGGACACAGACAGTAGGGATTAAAAACAGATCCAATAAGTATCCATGATGGTCCCATAAGTAAAATAAATATTATTTTGGATAGAGATGAGCAGATAAACTTGGAGGTTGTCACCGCATGTGTCGCAACCCTCTCAAGCCTAGCCAACCTGGAAGTCTCATCCTAGGGACCGAGGACTGGCAATTTTACAGATGCCGACACCTATACAGAGTTGCAACAAGGGCCGTACAGGTGGCGGTGAGGAGCAGTGAGGCCGGAGAGATGGGCGGTGAGGTGTGTATAAGGATTTTTATTATTTTTTACATATTACATTTATTATAATCCGGGGTCTACAGAGGGATATTACATTTGCTGAGAATAACTTCTCCGCGAATAGAATTTCCCAGGAAATATTGCAACAAACAGGTCTATTAGAATTTTGCCTGATCCACTGTCGACAATACAACCTCCTTTACTTTGATGTTGACTGCAATGTACAAGAAAGTTAAATTTATTTGGCGTTGATACAGATGTGCCCTACGTTTCTTCATATATTCTGAAAGGAGAGAAGTGGTGCAAGAAAAAACAAAAAACATAGCTTTAGCAAAAACATCCTTTTAAGTTACTTTACAGGGAGTTGTTTATGCTATATGTGTCTTAATATTAGCAGCCACCCAGTGCTTGTGATGTGTTTTGCAATCTGTCAAGGTTTTTTTTTTTAACATGTCGTCCAAATATATTGAATTTGTTTCATGAAGACAATGGAATCCTTAACTACTTTTAATA